>NC_143036.1:3035000-3155000 GCF_057628025.1 Oncorhynchus mykiss
AGTCCAGTCCATACAGTAGAACAGTCCATACAGTAGAACAGTCCATACAGTAGTCCAGTCCATACAGTAGTCCATACAGTAGTCCAGTCCATACAGTAGTCCAGTCCATACAGTAGAACAGTCCATACAGTAGTCCAGTCCATACAGTAGTCCAGTCCAGACAGTAGTCCAGTCCATACAGTAGTCCATACAGTAGAACAGTCCATACAGTAGTCCATACAGTAGAACAGTCCATACAGTAGTCCATACAGTAGTCCATACAGTAGTCCATACAGTAGAACAGTCCATACAGTAGTCCAGTCCATACAGTAGTCCAGTCCATACAGTAGTCCAGTCCATACAGTAGAACAGTCCATACAGTAGAACAGTCCATACAGTAGTCCAGTCCATACAGTAGTCCAGTCCATACAGTAGTCCAGTCCATACAGTAGAACAGTCCATACAGTAGTCCAGTCCATACATTATTCACAGAGGAAGGGGAGAGAGAAAGCTGTGTTCTCTGTCACACTATGAATAGTATAGCCTGGTATGACAGGTTTCCCTCTACTAAAGTATAGCCTGGTATGACAGGTTTCCCTCTACTAAAGAATAGCCTGGTATGACAGGTTTCCCCTACTAAAGTATAGCCTGGTATGACAGGTTTCCCTCTACTAAAGTATAGCCTGGTATGACAGGTTTCCCTCTACTAAAGAATAGCCTGGTATGACAGGTTTCCCTCTACTAAAGAATAGCCTGGTATGACAGGTTTCCCTCTACTAAAGAATAGCCTGGTATGACAGGTTTCCCCTACTAAAGAATAGCCTGGTATGACAGGTTTCCCTCTACTACAGAATAGCCTGGTATGACAGGTTTCCCTCTACTACAGAATAGCCTGGTATGACAGGTTTCCCTCTACTAAAGAATAGCCTGGTATGACAGGTTTCCCTCTACTACAGTATAGCCTGGTATGACAGGTTTCCCTCTACTAAAGAATAGCCTGGTATGACAGGTTTCCCTCTACTACAGAATAGCCTGGTATGACAGTTTTCCCCTACTAAAGAATAGCCTGGTATGACAGGTTTCCCTGTTCTACAGTATAGCCTGGTGTCACGCCCTGACCTTAGTTATCTCAGTTTTCTAAATTATTTTGGTTAGGTCAGGGTGTGACGAGGGTGGGTATGCTTGTTTTGTATTGTCTAGGGTCTTTGTAAGTCTAGAGTTTAGTAAATCTAAGTATATGTATGTCTATGGTGTCCTGAATTGGTTCCCAATCAGAGACAGCTGTTTATCGTTGGCTCTGATTGGGGACCATATTTAGGTAGCCATTTTGCCTTGGGTATTTGTGGGTTCTTGTCTATGTGTAGTTGCCTGTCAGCACTCGTTTTGTATAGCTTCACGGTCATTTTGTTCAGTGTTCTTAATTAAAGGAAAATGTACGCATACCACTCTGCGCCTTGGTCTCCTCCTTACAACGAACGTGACACCTGGTATGACATGTTCCCTTCTACTGCATTATAGCCTGGTTTAACATGTTTCCCTCTATTGCATTATAGCCTGGTATGACATGTTCCCCCTCTATTGCATTATAGCCTGGTGTGACAGGTTTCCCTCTACTGCATTATAGCCTGGTTTAACATGTTCCCTTCTACTGCATTATAGCCTGGTTTAACATGTTTCCCTCTATTGCATTATAGCCTGGTTTAACATGTTTCCCTCTATTGCATTATAGCCTGGTATGACATGTTCCCCCTCTATTGCATTATAGCCTGGTGTGACAGGTTTCCCTCTACTGCATTATAGCCTGGTTTAACATGTTCCCTTCTACTGCATTATAGCCTGGTTTAACATGTTTCCCTCTATTGCATTATAGCCTGGTTTAACATGTTCCCTTCTACTGCATTATAGCCTGGTTTAACATGTTTCCCTCTACTGCATTATAGCCTGGTTTAACATGTTTCCCTCTACTGCATTATAGCCTGGTATGACATGTTCCCCTCTACTGCATTATAGCCTGGTTTAACATGTTCCCCTCTACTGCATTATAGCCTGGTTTAACATGTTTCCCTCTATTGCATTATAGCCTGGTATGACATGTTCCCTTCTACTGCATTATAGCCTGGTGTGACAGGTTTCCCTCTACTGCATTATAGCCTGGTATGACATGTTCCCTTCTACTGCATTATAGCCTGGTTTAACATGTTCCCTTCTACTGCATTATAGCCTGGTTTAACATGTTTCCCTCTACTGCATTATAGCCTGGTTTAACATGTTCCCCTCTACTGCATTATAGCCTGGTTTAACATGTTCCCTTCTACTGCATTATAGCCTGGTTTAACATGTTTCCCTCTACTGCATTATAGCCTGGTTTAACATGTTCCCCTCTACTGCATTATAGCCTGGTTTAACATGTTTCCCTCTATTGCATTATAGCCTGGTTTGACATGTTTCCCTCTATTGCATTATAGCCTGGTATGACATGTTCCCCCTCTATTGCATTATAGCCTGGTGTGACAGGTTTCCCTCTACTGCATTATAGCCTGGTATGACATGTTCCCCTCTACTGCATTATAGCCTGGTTTAACATGTTTCCCTCTACTGCATTAAAGCCTGGTATGACATGTTTCACTCTACTACATTATAGCCTGGTATGACATTCCTGTCCTCTGCTCACTGTCATTTGACATTTCTGAAAGACTCAACATTATAAAGTCACATTCTACATACAGTACTGGTCAAAAGTTTGGACACCTACTCATTCCAGGTTTGTTTAGTTTTACTATTTTCTACATTGTAGAATAACAGTGAAGACATCAAAACTATGAAGTAACACACATGGAATCATGTAGTAACCCCAAAAAAGTGTTAAACAAATCAAAACGTATTTGAGACTCTTCAAAGTAGCCACCCTTTGTCTTGATGACAGCTTTGCACCCTCTTGGCTGTTTCCACACTTTTGACTGGCACTGTATGACCCTTCCCTGTTTCCATACGTAGGTACTATATTTTTCTTAGGCAAGCTAATTCCATAAATTCCATTAAAACAACTGTTAGAAAAGGCATTGACTGGCTAAGAGAGTTCGGACTGACCTCACTAGAAATGTTTTGCTTCTATTTGCAAATGCAGGAGAGGGGGTTTTCCAGTGTATTTACAACGGGCCTGTCTGCCTTTCTGTGTGTCTGTCTTCATTCCTGTGTGTCTGTCTGCCTGCTTGCCTGCCTGTCTGCATTCCTGTGTGCCTGTCTGCCTTTCTGTGTGCCTGTCTCTGTCTGCCTGCGTGCTTGCCTGTCTGCATTCCTGTGTGCCTGTCTGCCTTTCTGTGTGCCTGTCTGTGTCTGTCTGCCTGCGTGCCTGCCTGTCTGCATTCCTGTGTGTCTGCCTGCATGTCTGCCTGCATGTCTTTCTGTCTCTCTGCCTGTCTGCATTTCTGCCTGTCTTTCTGTCTGCCTTCCTTACTTTTTATCTTTGTGCCTACCTGTTTGCATGTATGTTGCTTTTTCCCCTACTCTGAATCCCAGACACCAGCTGCTCTCTCACTTGTTCTGAGTCCCAGGAATCACCTGATTGGCACAAACCCTCTGTCTCCTTTGATGACCAGCTCCGACCCAAGTCGAAGAGAAACGCCTCTAGCTGAAAAAATGATCTATTTGTAAAGAATGAAAACCAATCAGGATATTAACGCCAGCGAGTCTCAGTCTGACCTCACAGTATAACCACTATTTACCATAACAACAAATCACCATATTAGGGGTTAGGGGTTAGGGTTAGGGGTTTGGGGTTAGGGGTTAGGGGTTTGGGGTTAGGGGTTGGGGTTAAGGGTTAGGGTTAGGGGTTAGGGGTAAGGGGTTAGGGTTAGGGGTTAGGGTTAACCACTATTTACCATAACAACAAATCACCATATTACTTTTTGAAATGTCTTTATTCTTTATGGAACTTCTGAGCGTAATGTCTATTTCACTTTTGTTGCTTTGCCATATGTTTCCCATGCCAATAAAGCACATTTTATACGTGTGTGTATATATATATATATATATATATATATATACAGTGCCTTGCGAAAGTATTCGGCCCCCTTGAACTTTGCGACCTTTTGCCACATTTCAGGCTTCAAACATAAAGATATAAAACTGTATTTTTTTGTGAAGAATCAACAACAAGTGGGACACAATCATGAAGTGGAACGACCTTTATTGGATATTTCAAACTTTTTTAACAAATCAAAAACTGAAAAATTGGGCGTGCAAAATTATTCAGCCCCTTTACTTTCAGTGCAGCAAACTCTCTCCAGAAGTTCAGTGAGGATCTCTGAATGATCCAATGTTGACCTAAATGACTAATGATGATAAATACAATCCACCTGTGTGTAATCAAGTCTCCGTATAAATGCACCTGCACTGTGATAGTCTCAGAGGTCCGTTAAAAGCATTTCAGAAAGGCATTTCTTAAAGATATCCATAAAAAGTGTTGTTTAAAGTTTGCCACAAGCCACCTGGGAGACACACCAAACATGTGGAAGAAGGTGCTCTGGTCAGATGAAACCAAAATTGAACTTTTTGGCAACAATGCAAAATGTCATGTTTGGCGTAAAAGCAACACAGCTGAACACACCATCCCCACTGTCAAACATGGTGGTGGCAGCATCATGGTTTGGGCCTGCTTTTCTTCAGCAGGGACAGGGAAGATGGTTAAAATTGATGGGAAGATGAATGGAGCCAACTACAGGACCATTCTGGAAGAAAACCTGATGGAGTCTGCAAAAGACCTGAGACTGGGACGGAGATTTGTCTTCCAACAAGACAATGATCCAAAACATAAAGCAAAATCTACAATGGAATGGTTCAAAAATAAACATATCCAGGTGTTAGAATGGCCAAGTCAAAGTCCAGACTTTAATCCAATCGAGAATCTGTGGAAAGAACTGAAAACTGCTGTTCACAAATGCTCTCCATCCAACCTCACTGAGCTCGAGCTGTTTTGCAAGGAGGAATGGGAAAAAATGTCAGTCTCTCGATATGCAAAACTGATAGAGACATACCCCAAGCGACTTACAGCTGTAATCGCAGCAAAAGGTGGCGCTACAAAGTATTAACTTAAGGGGGCTGAATAATTTTGCACGCCCAATTTTTCAGTTTTTGATTTGTTAAAAAAGTTTGAAATATCCAATAAATGTCGTTCCACTTCATGATTGTGTCCCACTTGTTGTTGGTTCTTCACAAAAAAATACAGTTTTATATCTTTATGTTTGAAGCCTGAAATGTGGCAAAAGGTCGCAAAGTTCAAGGGGGCCGAATACTTTCGCAAGGCACTGTATATATATATATATGAGAGAGAGAGAGAGAATACTATTTGGCCCTAAACAGAGAGTACACAGTGGCAGAATACCTAACCACTGTGACTGACTCAGTGAGCATAGCCTTGCTATTGAGAAAGGTCTCTATAGGCAGACCTGGCTCTCAAGAGAAGACAGGCTATGTGCACACTGCCCACAACATGAGGTGGAAACTGAGCTGCACTTCCTAACCTCCTGCCCAATGTATGACCATATCAGAGACACATATTTCCCTCAGATTACACAGATCCACAAAGTATTTGAAAACAAACCCAATTTTGATAAACTCCCATATCTACTGGGTGAAATTCCACAGTGTTCCATCACAGCAGCAAGATGTGTGACCTGTTGCCACAAGAAAAGGTCAACCAGTGAAGAATAAACACCATTGTAAATACAACCCATATGTTTGTTTATTTATTTTCCCTTTTGTACTTCAGCTATTTTCACATCGCTACAACACTGTATATATGCATAACATGACGTTTGAAATGTCTTTGTTTAAGACACTCTCTGCAGACAGACAGACCATTTGTTAAGCCTCTAGAGAGAGAGACAGACCATTGTTCAAGTCACGACAGACAGACAGACAGACAGACAGACAGACCATTGTTTAAACTACTACAGACTTACAGACAGACAATTGTTTAAGCCACTAGAGAGAGAGACAGACAGACCATTGTTTAAGCCACTAGAGAGAGAGACAGACAGACAATTGTTTAAGCCACTAGAGAGAGAGACAGACAGACCATTGTTTAAACTACTACAGACTTAGACAGACCATTGTTTAAGCCACTAGAGAGAGAGACAGACAGACCATTGTTTAAACTACTACAGACTTACAGACAGACAGACCATTGTTTAGCCGCTACAGACTTACAGACAGACAGACCATTGTTTAGCCGCTACAGGCAGACCGACAGACAGACAGACCATTGTTTAGCCGCTACAGGCAGACCGACAGACAGACAGACACTCTGCAGTCATCTGTTTCTATGGGCTCTCTCTCTCTTGTCACGTAAGACCTGTGACATATTCTCTCTGAGCCCCACAGATACATTTACACCAGTGTGTGTGGCATTCCGTCCCAGACTGAGGACGTAGACATACAGACACATCACACCCTGAATAGCGCTTCATCTTGCTGGTTAGCCTTAATAAAGCCCTTGCTCCAGCAACTCACCAAAGCCTAATGGTCTTCATGGTAAGTATCATAAAGGTTACAGTGAGATGTTTAAGTACCCTGGTTCCATTTAGTAGCATAGTGGATGGGTTGAACTGATGGTATTTTCAGAGCATCTTGATAGAGAAGATCTAGAGGTAAATAACAGGGCTAATCTGAAGGCAGATGAAAGATGTCCGCTGGTGTAAAGGTTACAGCTACACAACTAGATACCTCTATTTGTTCTTCCCCCGAATGATGGAAGACGGTGTTCTAACACAACAGTGTACCTGGTTAGGACTGGCGTTAAGAATGAAAACAGCTGTGAACTTTGAAAGAAGGTGGTAGAAGTAAGAAATCACTTTCCTTTCCAGTAACTGACTAGTTTTTCTGAGTACTTGTACTTATTAAAAATTATTGTACTTATACTATGTATGTTTCGAAATTAAGTTTTTAAAATAGTTTTTGAAACCATCTGACACACAGGACTATACTGTCAGTAGTACCGTGTATTTTGTATTTAACTAGGCAAATCAGTTAAGAACAAATTCTTATTTACAATGACGGCCTAGGAACAGTGGGTTAACTGCCTTGTTCAGGGGCAGAACGACAGATTTTTACCTTGTCGATTGTCACAACTTCCGCCGAAGTCGGTCCCTCTCCTTGTTCGGGCAGCGTTCTGCGGTCGACGTCACCGGCCTTCTGGCCATCGCTACTAGGGAATGCTACCTGCTATACTGGCTACTAGGGAATACTACCTGCTATACTAGCTACTAGGGAATACTACCTGCTATACTGGCTACTAGGGAATACTACCTGCTATACTGGCTACTAGGGAATACTACCTACTATACTACCTGCTATACTGGCTACTAGGGAATACTACCTGCTATACTGGCTACTAGGTAATACTACCTACTATACTGGCAACTAGGGAATACTACCTACTATACTGGCTACTAGGGAATACTTCCTACTATACTGGCTACTAGGGAATACTACCTACTATACTGGCTACTAGGGAATACTACCTACTATACTGGCTACTAGGGAATACTACCTACTATACTGGCTACTAGGGAATAATACCTACTATACTGGCTACTAGGGAATACTACCTGCTATACTGGCTACTAGGGAATACTACCTACTATGCTGGCTACTAGGGAATACTACCTACTATACTGGCTACTAGGGAATACTACCTGCTATACTGGCTACTAGGGAATACCAAATCCCTCCTTCTGTTGCCTATGGGTCCAGGGTTCAGACCCTGTAAAAAGACAGTACAAGGTCACAATTCTAAATGTAATCATGAGACGATTTGGCTACTGGCTACTAGGGAATACTACCTACTATACTGGCTACTAAGGAATACTACCTACTATACTGGCTACTATACTGGCTACTAGGGAATACTACCTGCTATACTGGCTACTAGGGAATACTACCTGCTATACTGGCTACTAGGGAGTACTACCTGCTCTACTGGCTACTAGGGAATACTACCTACTATACTTGCTACTTGGGAATACTACCTACTATACTGGCTACTATGGAATACTACCTACTATACTGGCTACTAGGGAATACTACCTGCTATACTGGCTACTATGGAATACTACCTGCTATACTGGCTACTAGGGAATACTACCTACTATACTGGCTACTAGGGAATGCTACCTACTATACTGGCTACTAGGGAATGCTACCTGCTATACTGGCTACTAGGGAATACTACCTGCTATACTGGCTACTAGGGAATGCTACCTGCTATACTGGCTACTAGGGAATACTACCTACTATACTGGCTACTAGGGAATGCTACCTACTATACTGGCTACTAGGGAATGCTACCTGCTATACTGGCTACTAGGGAATACTACCTACTATACTGGCTACTAAGGAATACTACCTACTATACTGGCTACTATACTGGCTACTAGGGAATACTACCTACTATACTGGCTACTAGGGAATACTACCTACTATACTGGCTACTAGGGAATAATACCTGCTATACTGGCTACTAGGGAATACTAACTACTATACTGGCTACTAGGGAATACTACATACTATTGGCTACTAGGGAATACTACCTACTATACTGGCTACTAGGGAATACTACCTACTATACTGGCTACTAGGGAATACGACCTACTATACTGGCTACTAGGGAATACTACCTGCTATACTGGCTACTAGGTAATACTACCTACTATACTGGCAACTAGGGAATACTACCTACTATACTGGCTACTAGGGAATACGACCTACTATACTGGCTACTAGGGAATACTACCTGCTATACTGGCTACTAGGGAATACTACCTGCTATACTGGCTACTAGGGAATACTACCTGCTATACTGGCTACTAGGGAATACCAAATCCCTCCTTCTGTTGCCTATGGGTCCAGGTTTCAGACCCTGTAAAAAGACAGTACAAGGTCACAATTCTAAATGTAATCATGAGACGATTTAAGTGTTCATTAAATAATTGCTTAGCATTATGATGTGATTACAACAATATGGGGTTGATATGTGGTATAGCTATTAAAACATTCCTTGGCTTATGCCACTGCTGCTCGGCCTCTGTGCAGCTGTTTACAGGTGGGACGACTGGTGTTCCCATCTGGGAATAGTGTGCAGACTGGAATAGTAATGCAACTGTGTGGTTGAGTAATGCAGTGCCAGCAACACAGTGATGTTGTGTCATTGTTACTGGCTCAGAGGGCTTCAGGACAACCTACGTGGGGTTTATAAAAATAAAATGATTAGACTATAAAATCATTCAACATGTGTCACGACCGGCAAACAGAAGTGTCTGACGCAACATGCAACAGCCACTAAATTAATTACAGCAATAAGGGTTTAAACTTTTCTATTATGGGTGTTTGCCCTTACTTAAATGGAATCTGATGTGTCCAACACAACAGAGTTTACAGAAACAACAAGGAAGACAACTAAATAATTACTAAACTAAGAACGGTTTCCTAGACATGGGTTAAGTCTAGTCCTAGACTAAAGCAATGCCTCCTAATGCAGCTCTCCATTGACAGGAGCTGTGTAGTCTTCATCTCTGACTGTGTAACCGGCATGTAGTGTGTCACAAACAGCTGACTTTTCACACTTCATTCAAACTGTGTGGTTTCTCATATTTCCTCATGGACCTGTAGCAGCAAACCCCTTACGCTGGCCAGATTTGTACCTTTTCAGCTCAGGGATTTGAACTTGCAACCTTTTGGTTATTAGCCCAATGCTCCTAACCACTAGGCTAGACTGCCACCTTTAAAAGCATGTCTTAAACTACTTTACAGCTTTGAGGAAACATCCATGTCTGGTCTGACAGGCAACTTGGCTCCACTTACCTTCATAGTTGAAAAGGACTGGAGGACTGGAGTTATAATCCTTTTTCCAACTTGGAAGTTGCTGCACCTTGTGTTAAAACAGTGCTATGGTTGGTAAGGGAGGGGGGTGGGGGTTGGCTAATTGCTAGCCACCTTACAAGTAGCACATTAATAGCTAGCTAGCTAAGAGACAGAAAAAGACAGAACACAGTAATCGACTTACAAAAATCACTAACTGAACGGATAAACAGAAGTTTCAATAAGTTTGATAAAAATAACAATATTGAAATGAGATTATATTAATATACTGAGATAATGATAAAACGAGTGACTTCGAGGCAAGTATGGCTACAATCAGGACGACAGAACACAATCGGGACGGGAAGCTATGTATCGGGTAGGAAGTTGAGGGGAAGTGGGCGTTGCTACGTTGTGCAAAAGGTCTATTGGCAATGAATGATATAAAAAATTGTATGGATGGCTATAGCAGCTATTATAGCTAGCTAGCTAGTAGGCTAATGTTTGCACGTTAGCATTAACCTAGTTCTCTACCCTATTAACTTTGGCTAGCTATCCTTTCAACTAAGTTAGCTAGTTAGCTGCATGCCTAACCTCCACTTGATGGTGATACACTCTTTTAAAAAAGGGTTCACATAGGAGTAGGGCTGTCCCCGATAAAAAAAAAAAATCAACTACTCTACCAGTCAAAAGCCTCCTACAAATTGACAGAATTTTTGGAGGCCAGCCGCAGTGAGCATCAGGAGGAGCTGGTTGAGAAGCTGGTTGAGAAGCTGGTGAGAGAGCACCAAGAATGTGCAAAGCTGTCATCAAGGCAAAGGTTGACTACTTTGAAGAATCTCAAATATAAAATGTATTTTGATTTGATTAACACATTTTTGGTAAATATGTGTTATTTCATAGCTTTGATGTCTTCACTATTATTCTACAATGTAGAAAACAGTAAAAATACAGAAAAACGCCTTAAATGAGTAGTCCAGACTTTTGACTGGTCCAGAATGTGTTGGCTACTGAGCTTTAGTTAAAAAATGAAGAAACACAAATAACTAAAGAGGGAGTCAGAGATCAACATAGGCTTTCCCTTACCTCCTCCTGCTGCTGGCCTTCAAATATTCTGCTAGTTTGTAATAGGCGGTTGGCAACCTTTTCCATTTGGAGTGCCAAATTATCTCCATTTGTTATTTTCATATGCACATTTTTCGTGGAACAGTTTCATTTAATTTACAAAAAAGTCTTCAAATCTCAAAATCAATGTCATGTGATTAATCAAAATTCTATCAAAATTAAAAAATTAAAAATTAAAATCTAAAAGTAACTTTTATTGACATTGTCAACATGTAAAAATACCCTGAATAATAATAATACATTAAATCCAACTTATAAAACCATTACAGGTAGAACGACCGTCTGTCTGCAGAGCACAACGTATCACCCGGGGCAACCTGTCCTCTTTGACACCTACAACACCCATATCAGGAAAGCAAAAAAAAAAAAAAAAGATTAAGGACAATCACCCGAGCCACTGCCTGTTCACCCCGCTTCCATCCAGAAGGCGAGGTCAGTACAGGTGCATCAAAGCAGGGACCGAGAGAGACTGAAAAACAGCTTCTATCTCAAGGCCATCAGACTGTTAAACAGCCACCACTAACATTGAGTGGCTGCTGAGAGCATGTGGCTGTACTGACCTCGTGGCTGCCACTTTAATAAAGAAAAATATATCACTAGCCACTTTAAACAATGCCACTCTATATAATGTTTACATACCCTACATTACTCATCTCAAATGTGTATACTGTACTCTATACCATCTACTGCATCTTGCCTATGCCATTCGGCCATCACTCATTAATATATTTGTATGTACATATTCGGATCTTGAATGGGAAGCCCCCAAGGAAGAAGGCACTGGAACCTCTGGGTCCAGGGTGGTAAAGCTGTTTCTGGTCTGTGTCAGGTCCGGGCTCAACATCTCTAAGGATACCCCTGTTGCCAGAGGACACTGTTAGATATACAGTGGGGCAAAAAAGTATTTAGTATTTAGTATTTAGTCAGCCACCAATTGTGCAAGTTCTCCCACTTAAAAATATGAGAGAGGCCTGTAATTTTCATCAGAGGTACACATAAACTATGACAGACAAAATGAGAAAAAAAAATCCAGAAAATCACAATTGTAGGATTGTTAATGAATTTATTTGCAAATTATGGTGGAAAATAAGTATTTGGTCACCTACAAACAAGCAAGATTTCTGGCTCTCACAGACCTCTTTAAGAGGCTCCTCTGTCCTCCACTCGTTACCTGTATTAATGGCACCTGTTTGAACTTGTTATCAGTATAAAAGACACCTGTCCACAACCGCAAACAGTCACACTCCAGACTCCACTATGGCCAAGACCAAAGAGCTGTCAAAGGACACCAGAAACAAAATTCTAGACCCACTGTATTCTTATTCATTTCCTTACACTTGTGTGTATAAGGTAGTTGTTGTGGAATTGTTAGGTTAGATTACTTGTTAGATATTACTGCATGGTCGGAACTAGAAGCACAAGCATTTCGCTACACTCGCATTAACATCTGCTAACCATGCCTATGTGACAAATTAAATGTGATTTGATTGAGGCTACTGTAGACCTTCTTTGCTAAAACAGGATGTTTTAATATTTTATTTGGTGACATGAATATATTTAGTATAGTTGTATCTGAAAAGGATGGCTTTTTAAAAAGTTAGAAAGAGGGAGAGAGATAGTGACATAGTATATCTCACTGAGTTGACCTTTACTATACAGAAAGCCAATGGGTCATGTGACGTGACACTTCTGCACGAGGCTGATTAAGCCCCTGGGCTCGGTGGGGTGTGTGGGTGGGGGGTGACCTGGGTATGCTGGCATCCAGCCGTGTGACACCAGACCCTCTCTTTCTTTCCTCTCACCGTTCCATCCGAATTAGGAGTAAATTATGAAGAAAAAGAAGTGACCTTTTTAGAAAACACAGAAAATGGCTTTACAAGACTGTGGAGGCAGAGAGTTAGAGGGTGAGAGGCAGAAGAGGGAGAGATGCAGAGACACAGGGAGGCAGAGATGGAGACAAGCAGGGAGGGAGAAAGGCAGTAACAGGAAAGGCCTGATGCTGTGGCCTGTTGAGAGCTCTGTTTTCTGTCTGACACTATGAGCAATGACTGTTTTCTTAGCTTGAACTTGACTTTCCACCAAACAGAGTGCAGCTGAAGGTGATCCCTCTCTCTGATTTTTAACTATCACACTCAGTATGATTGGTTCAATTATATAACTACAGTATAACTGGGTTGATTGGCTAGTTTTGTCCTTCATGTCATAACCTTACCTACAGAGAACAGATATTCTATCAATAGCTAATATGGTGTGAGGTTGACTAGGAGACTGACACCTCTAGTATGGTGTGAGGTTGACTAGGAGACTGAGACCTCTAGTACGGTGCGAGGTTGACTAGGAGACTGATACCTCTAGTACAGTGTGAGGTTGACTAGCAGACTGATGCCTCAAGTATGGTGGGAGGTTGACGAGCAGACTGATACCTCTAGTATGGTGTGAGGTTGACTAGGAGACTGATACCTCTAGTATGGTGTGAGGTTGACTAGGAGACTGATACCTCTAGTACGGTGTGAGGTTGACTAGCAGACTGATACCTCTAGTACAGTGTGAGGTTGACTGGGAGACTGATGTGATGTGGTGTGTGTGTGTGTGTGTGCCAGTCAGCAGAGTCCAGTGAGATAGGTGATGGTGTATGAGTGTGAGACAGGTGATGTGGGTGAATAATTCATTGGCATGTTACAGAATCCCTTGCTCAGCAGAGCACAGTTGGAGCGTGCTCAGTAAGACCTTGACGGGCGTCAGCCGGAGCAGTGGAGGCCTGGAGCCCCAGAGTTAGGCCTGTCAGCCAGAAACCAGAGTGATGGAGAGGCCTCACCATGATGCTCTGGTTCCCTCTCTCCCAGACACTGCCTGGTGCCTGCCACTGGGACGGGGGGCCAGGGGCTGGTCAGCTCAATTTAACACAATCCAGATGTACTGTGTGAGTGAGGGGGTGATTCTGTGTGCATACATGTGTCTGTGTGTATACGTGTCTACGTCAGTGGTGGTTAGTGCCATTCAAGATCAGGGAGGGTGATTCGTTTTTTTATGAGCATGGCCTTATTTCTATCACAACATGTCGGATGTCTCTCGTTCATATTCCATTCACCCAGGTCAATGTAAAATTGACAGGTTTAGGCTACTACATGATACACACATTTGCCCTATACCCATCGTGAGGTTGCGACAACTTAGCTAGCCAGCTAACTAGCAATTTGGCTAGCTTGCTAGCTTGTTCAAGTTAATTTTCTCATCATGAATAAAGCAGGTAGAGTAGCTACATAGTGGTATGGTTATGTGAAATTACAATATTCTCTTGCAATATCGACAAAAATTGTATTCATAATTTATGCGTTGAGTTTGGAGTGGATCACAGAGCACCACTACCACCACGTTGGGTCTGCAAGGGACCGTCACTGATGACCAAATCTGCATCGTCCACAGTGGAGTAAAGTAATTCAGTAAAAATACTTCAAAGAACAATTTAACTCATTTATACTTTTATACGGTTTTATACGGTCAAATTCACACACTTACAGTATCAACAGAACCACCCTGGTCATCCCTACTGCATCTGATCTGACTGACTCACTAAACAGAGAACCACCCTGGTCATCCCTACTGCCTCTGATCTGGTGGACTCACTAAATAGAGAACCACCCTGGTCGGCCCTACTGCCTAATCTGGAGGACTCACTAAACACATGTTTTGTTTGTAAATGATGTCTGAGTGTGCCCCTGGGTATCTGTAAATTATGTCTGAGTGTTGGAGTGTGCCCCTGGCTATCTGTAAATGATGTCTGAGTGTTGGAGTGTGCCCCTGGGTATCTGTAAATTATGTCTGAGTGTTGGAGTGTGCCCCTGGCTATCTGTACATGATGTCTGAGTGTTGGAGTGTGCCCCTGGCTATCTGTAAATGATGTCTGAGTGTTGGAGTGTGCCCCTGGCTATCTGTAAATGATGTCTGAGTGTTGGAGCGTGCCCCTGGGTATCTGTAAATTATGTCTGAGTGTTGGAGTGTGCCCCTGGCTATCTGTACATGATGTCTGAGTGTTGGAGTGTGCCCCTGGCTATCTGTAAATGATGTCTGAGTGTTGGAGTGTGCCCCTGGCTATCTGTACATGATGTCTGAGTGTTGGAGTGTGCACCTGGCTATCTGTAAATGATGTCTGAGTGTTGTAGTGTTCCCCTGGCTATCTGTAATGATGTCTGAGTGTTGGAGTGTGCCCCTGGCTATCTGTAAATGATATCTGAGTGTTGGAGTGTTCCCCTGGCTATCTGTAAATGATGTCTGAGTGTCGGAGTGTTCCCCTGGATATCTGTAAATGATGTCTGAGTGTTGGAGTGTGCCCCTGGATATCTGTAAATGATGTCTGAGTGTTGGAGTGTGCCCCTGGCTATCCGTTAATAAAATAAAAACAAGAAAAGGGTGCTGTCTGTTTGCTAAATATAAGGAATTTGAAATGGTTTTGTCACGTTCTGACCTTTATTTCCTTTGTTGTGTATTTATTTAGTTTGGTCAGGGTGTGAGTTGGGTGGGCAGTCTACGTTTGTTTTTCTAGGTTTTGGGTATTTCTATGTTTCGGCCTAGTATGGTTCTCAATCAGAGGCAGGTGTCATTAGTTGTCTCTGATTGAGAATCATACTTAGGGAGCCTTGGTTTCACTGTGTGTTGGTGGGTGATTGTTCCTGTCTCTGTGTTTGCACCAGATAGGACTATTTAGAGTTTTGCACATTTATTGTTTTGTTAGTTATTTAATGTCTAGTTCCTTTATTAAAGAACATGAATAACCACCACGCTGCATTTTGGTCCGCCTCTCCTTCACCACAGGAAAACCCTTACAGGTTTATAGTTTTACTTTTACTTTTGATACTTAAGTATATTTTAGCGATTTTAATTTTGATAGTAAAGTACATTTTAAACCAAATACTTTTCGACTTTAACTCGAGTAGAATTTTACAGGGTGACTTTCACTCAAAAGTATCTTTTATTTTTTCCATCACTGATCATCCATAACAGGACCAAGCCTGGCCTGTTGAGGAGTGACGGACTCCATCCTAGCTGGAGGGGTGCTCTCATCTTATCTACCAACATAGACAGGGCTCTAACTCCCCTAGCTCCACAATGAGATAGGGTACAGGCCAGGCAGCAGGCTGTTAGCCAGCCTGCCAGCTAAGTGGAGTCTGCCACTAGCACAGTCAGTGTAGTCAGCTCAGCTATCCCCATTGAGACCATGTCTGTGCCTCAATCTAAATTGGGCAAAACTTAACATGGCTGTGTTCGCCTTAACAATCTCACTGGAATAAAGAACTCCATTCCTGCCATTATTGAAAGATATTGTGATATCTCACATCTCAAAATACAGCTAATTAATGTTAGATCCCTCACTTCCAAGGCAGTTATAGTCAATGAACCACTGATCATAATCTTGATATGATTGGCCTGACTGAAACATGGCTTAAGCCTGATGAATTTACTGTGTTTAAATGAGGCCTCACCTCCTGGGTACACTAGGGACCATATCCCCCGTGCATCCCGCAAAGGCGGAGGTGTTGCTAACATTTACGATAGCAAATTTCAATTTACAAAAAACGGATGTTTTGGTCTTTTAAGCTTCTAGTCATGAAGTCTATGCAGCCTACTCAATCACTTTCTATAGCTACTGTTTGTTTACAGGCCTCCTGGGCCATATACTGAGTTCCCTGAATTCCTATCGGACCTTGTAGACATAGCAGATAATATTCACATTTTTGGTGACAATAATATTCACATGGAAAGTCCACAGACTCACTCCAAAAGGCTTTTGGAGCCATCATCGACTCAATGGGTTTTGTCCAACATGTCTATGGACCTACTTACTGCCACAGTCATACTCTGGACCTAGTTTTGTTCATTGGAATAATTGTTGTGGATCTTAATGCTTTTCCTCATAATTCTGGACTATTGGACCACCATTTTATTACGTTTGCAACAAATAATCTGCTCAGACCCAAACTAAGGAGCATCAAAATCTGTGCAATATATTCTCAGACAACCCAAAGATTCCGAGATGCCCTTCCAGACTCTCTTCGCCTACCCAAGGACGTCGGAGTACAGTATCAGTTAACCACCTGAGGAACTCATTTTAACCTTGTGCAATACCCTAGATGCAGTCGCACCCCTAAAAACAAAAGACATTTGTCATAAGATCCAACCCGGATGTTCTAGCCGTGTCTGAATCCTGGCTTAGGAAGACCACCAAAAATTCTGAAATCTCCATTCCGAACTACAACATTTTCAGAAAAGATAGAACTGCCAAAGGGGGCGGTGTTGCAATCTACTGCAGAGATAGCCAGCAGAATTCAGGTCTGTACCCAAACAATTTGAACTACAACTTTTAAAAATCCACCTCTCTAAAAACAAGTCTTTCACCGTTGCCGCCTGCTATAGACCACCCTCTGCCCCCAGCTGTGCTCTGGACACCATATGTGAACTGATTGCCCCCCATCTATCTTCAGAGCTCGTGCTGCTAGGCGACCTAAACTGGAACATGCTTAACACCCCAGCCATCCTACAATCTAAGCTTGATGCCCTCAATATCACACAAATTGTCAATGAACCTACCAGGTACCACCCCAAAGCCATAAATACGGGCACCCTCATAGATATCATCCTAACCAACTTGCCCTCTAAATACACCTCTGCTGTTTTCATGCCTCATTGCCTGCATCCATAATGGGTCAGCGGTCAAACGACCTCCACTCATCACTGTCAAATGCTCCCTGAAACACTTCAGCAAGCAGGCCTTTCTAATCGATCTGGCCGGGGCATCCTGGAAGGACATTGAACTCATGCCGTCAGTAGAGGATGCCTGGTTACTTTTTTTAAATTACTTCCTTGCCATCTTAAATAAGCATGCCCCGTTCAAGAAATGTAGAAGCAGGAACAGGTATAGCCCCTGGTTCTCTTCAGACCTGACTAACCTTAATCAACACAAAAACATCCTATGGCGTTCTGCATTAGCATCAAACAGCCCCCTGTGATATGCAACTTTTCAGGGAAGCTTGAAAACAATACACACAGGCAGTTAGAAAAGCCAAGGCTAGATTTTTCAAGCAGAAACACAAACTCAAAAAAGTTCTGGGACACTGTAAAGTCCTTGGAGAATAAGAACACCTCCTCCCAGCTGCCCACTGCACTGAGGATAGGAAACACTGTCACTACCGATAAATCCACTATAATTGAGCATTTCAATAAGCATTTTCCACGGCTGGCCATGCTTTCCACCTGGCTACCCCTACCCTGGTCAACAGCACTGCACCCCCCCACAACAACTCGCCCAAGCCTTCCCCATTTCTCCTTCTACAGAATCCAGTATGCTGATGTTCTGAAAGAGCTGCAAAATCTGGTACCCTACAAATCAGCCGGGCTAGACAATCTGGACCCTTTCTTTCTAAAATTATCTGCCGAAATTATTGCAACCCCTATTACTAGCCTGTTCAACCTCTCTTTCGTGTCGTCTGAGATTCCCAAAGTTTGGAAAGCAGCTGCGGTCACCCTCTTCAAAGGGGGGACACTCTTGACCCAAACTGCTACAGACCTATATCTATCCTACCCTGCCTTTCTAAGGTCTTCGAAAGCAAAGTCAACAAACAGATTACCGACCATTTCGAATCCCAACATACCTTCTCCGCTATGCAATTTGGTTTCAGAGCTGGTCATGGGTGCACCTCAACCACGCTCAAGGTCCTAAACGATATCGATGCCATCGATAAGAAACAATAATGTGCAGCCGTATTCATTGACCTGGCCAAGGCTTTCGACTCTGTTAATCACCACATCCTCATCGGCAGACTCGATAGCCTTGGTTTCTCAAATGACTGCCTCGCCTGGTTCACCAACTATTTCTCTGATAGAGTTCAGTGTGTCAAATCAGAGGGCCTGTTCTCCGGGCCTCTGGCAGTGTCTATGGGGGTGCCACAGGGTTCAATTCTTGGCCCTCTTCTCTGTATACATCAATGATGTCGCGCTTGCTGCTGGTGAGTCTCTGATCCACCTCTACGCAGACGACACAATTCTGTATACATCTGGCCCTTCTTTGGACTCTGTTAACAACCCTCCAGACGAGCTTCAATACCATACAACTCTCCTTCCGTGGCCTCCAATTGCTCTTAAATACAAGTAAAACTAAATGCATGCTCTTCAACCGATCGCTGCCTGCACCTGCCCGCCCGTCCAACATCACTACTCTGGACAGTTCTGTCTTAGAATATGTGGAAAAGTACAAATACCTAGGTGTCTGGTTAGACTTTAAACTCTCCTTCCAGACTCAAACATCTCCAATCCAAAGTTAAACCTAGAATTGGCTTCCTATTTTGCAACAAAGCCTCCTTCACTCATGCTGCCAAACATACTCTTGGAAAACTGACCATCCTACCGATCCTTGACTTCGGCGAAGTAATTTACAAAATAGCCTCCAATACCCTACTCAATAAATTGGATGCAGTCTATCACAGTGCCATCCGTTTTGTCACCAAAGCCCCATATACTACCCACTACTGCGACCTGTACGCTCTCGTTGGCTGGCCCTCGCTTCAAACTCGTCGCCAAACCCACTGGCTCCAGGTCATCTACAAGACCCTGCTAGGTAAAGTCCCCCCCCCTTATCTCACCTCGCTGGTCACCATGGCATCTCCCACCTGTAGCACGCGCTCCAGCAGGTATTCTTACTTTGGCCGCCTCGCCTTTCAGTTCTCTGCTGTCAATGACTGGAACGAATGTGCAAAGTAGAAATATTAATAACGGGGTGCAAAGGAGCAAAATAAATAAAATAAATACAGTAGGGAAAGAGGTAGCTGTTTGGGCTAAATTATAGGTGGGCTATGTACAGGTGCAGTAATCTGTGAGCTGTTCTGACAGCTGGTGCTTAAAGCTAGTGAGGGAGATAAGTGTTTCCAGTTTCAGAGATTTTTGTAGTTCGTTCCAGTCATTGGCCGCAGAGAACTGAGAACTGCATATCTACTGTATATGTAGTAGTATCTATATGTAGAAGTATCTATAAGCAGTATGTGGAAGTATCTACATCAATCTACATGCAATAGCACCGTATCTACTGTATATGTAGTAGTATGTAGTAGTGTATATATGTAGTAGTAATATAATAATATAATATAAATATGTAGTAGAATAGTAGAGTAGAGCTTTTCTGTATATGTAGTAGTATGTAGTAGTATATATTGTATGTGTAGTAGTGTGAGATAATATATGTGTGTAGTAGTATGTAGTAGTAATTATATGTAGTAGTATCTACTCTATGTGCAGTAGTATGTAGTAATATATTTATGTAGTAGTATCTACTCTATGTGCAGTAGTATATATTTATATATAGTATATATATAAATAAAGTATATATAGTATATATCACTTTCTTCCAAGATCGCATAGCAGTTCAGACGTCTTTTGTCCTCGTCTTGTCGTGTCCTGTATATATATATATTTACAACTTTTTTCACATACATTTTATTTTTATTTTCTATCAACTCATCTTCTAAACACTCTCCTGCAACCAGCCTCACCAATTTATATTTATAAAAAAGTATTATTTACCTCAGATCTGCAATCCTTCAGGAAGCTAGCCAGAAACTCCAGGAGGCTGGCCAGAAACTAGCCAGAAGCTAGCCAGGAGCTAGCCCAGAAGCTAATCAGAAGCTAACCACGGTTTGTGGTCATCGGCTGTCCTTTAGTTCGAAAATCTATCGAAAATCTATCGCCAGTTTTGTACGGCGCAGCGCGGCTCGGAACGGAACATACCGGACCAATTTTTCTCTCCATGTCCCTGGATTTCAACTGCTCTCTGGACATTCATACCCGGATCTCACAGCTAGCTAGCTGCTATCCGTGTGACAGTCGGCTTTCGTCGATTCCGGAGCAAACATCGATTGTTCCGGTGCTAGCCAGCTCCGTCAATCACGCCTGAGTCCCATCATTCACTCCTGGGCTGCAGTCACCTATCCGGACCCGTTTCACTGCCTACGCGGAGCCCCACCGGGCCTTCACAACCGGACTGCCGACGTTATCTACCTGAAGGAGATCCGGCTGGCTCCTCTGTCGCGACGTTACCGGAACGCCCATCTGCGGCCCGCTATCCGTTAGCTGTCTTTCCGGCTGCTATCTGAATAGACAATCGGACAATTTATTTATTTGAATTATTATGTTTTCTTCTCGGGCCTCTATAACTATATCTATTGTTCTTATTTTTGTTGTTGTGTGATTTGGATTAATCCCCTCTACCACACGGAACCCCACTAATCTACTGACCGAACGCAAGAGGTGGCTAACAACAGACTCCATCCTATGCTAGCTTGCTACCGGTTGGCTTGGCTAGCTGTCTAAATCGCCGTGACCCTAAACCAACCTCTCCACTCACTGGACCCTTTTGATCACTCGACTAAGCATGCCTCTCCTTAATGTCAATATGTCTTGTCCATTGCTGTTCTGGTTAGTGTTTATTGGCTTATTTCACTGTAGAGCCTCTAGTCCTGCTCACTATACCTTATCCAACCTATTAGTTCCACCACCCACACATGCAATGACATCTCCTGGTTTCAATGATGTTTCTAGAGACAATATCTCTCTCTTCATCACTCAATACCTAGGTTTACCTCCACTGTATTCACATCCTACCTTACCTTTGTCTGTACATTATACCTTGATGCTATTTTATCGCCCCCAGAAACCTCCTTTTACTCTCTGTTCCAGACGTTCTAGACGACCAATTCTTATTGCTTTTAGTCGCACCCTTATCCTACTCCTCCTATGTTCCTCTGGCGATGTAGAGGTGAATCCAGGCCCTGCAGTGCCTAGCTCCACTCCTATTCCCCAGGCGCTCTCTTTTGACGACTTCTGTAACCGTAATAGCCTTGGTTTCATGCATGTTAACATTAGAAGCCTCCTCCCTAAGTTTGTTCTATTCACTGCTTTAGCACACTCTGCCAACCCTGATGTTCTAGCTGTGTCTGAATCCTGGCTTAGGAAGACCACCAAAAATTCAGACATTTTAATTCCAAACTACAACATTTTCAGACAAGATAGAACTGCCAAAGGGGGCGGTGTTGCAATTTACTGCAAAGATAGCCTGCAGAGTTCTGTCCTACTATCCAGGTCTGTACCCAAACAATTTGAACTTCTACTTTTAAAAATCCACCTTTCTAAAAACAAGTCTCTCACCGTTGCCGCCTGCTATAGACCACCCTCTGCCCCCAGCTGTGCTCTGGACACCATATGTGAACTGATTGCCCCCCATCTATCTTCAGAGCTCGTGCTGCTAGGCGACCTAAACTGGAACATGCTTAACACCCCAGCCATCCTACAATCTAAACTTGATGCCCTCAATCTCACACAAATTATCAATGAACCTACCAGGTACCTCCCCAAAGCCTTAAACACGGGCACCCTCATAGATATCATCCTAACCAACTTCCCCTCTAAATACACCTCTGCTGTCTTCAACCAAGATCTCAGCGATCACTGCCTCATTGCCTGCATCCGTAATGGGTCAGCGGTCAAACGACCTCCTCTCATCACTGTAAAACGCTCCCTGAAACACTTCAGCGAGCAGGCCTTTCTAATCGACCTGGCCGGGGTATCCTGGAAGGATATTGACCTCATCCCGTCAGTAGAGGATGCCTGGATATTTTTTAAAAATGCCTTCCTAACCATCTTAAATAAACATGCCCCATTCAAGAAATTTAGAACCAGGAACAGATATAGCCCTTGGTTCTCCCCAGACCTGACTGCCCTTAATCAACACAAAAACGTCCTATGGCGTTCTGCATTAGCATCGAACAGCCCCCGTGATATGCAGCTGTTCAGGGAAGCTAGAAACCATTATACACAGGCAGTTAGAAAAGCCAAGGCTAGCTTTTTCAAGCAGAAATTTGCTTCTTGCAACACTAACTCAAAAAAGTTCTGGGACACTGTAAAGTCCATGGAGAATAAGAACACCTCCTCCCAGCTGCCCACTGCACTGAAGATAGGAAACACTGTCACCACTGATAAATCCACCATAATTGAAAATTTCAATAAGCATTTTTCTACTGCTGGCCATGCTTTCCACCTGGCTACTCCTACCCCTGTCAACAGCACTGCACCCCCAACAGCAACTCGCCCAAGCCTTCCCCATTTCTCCTTCTCCCAAATCCATTCAGCTGATGTTCTGAAAGAGCTGCAAAATCTGGACCCCTACAAATCAGCCGGGCTAGACAATCTGGACCCTTTCTTTCTAAAATTATCTGCCGAAATTGTTGCCACCCCTATTACTAGCCTGTTCAACCTCTCTTTCGTGTCGTCTGAGATTCCCAAAGATTGGAAAGCAGCTGCGGTCATCCCCCTCTTCAAAGTGGGGGACACTCTTGACCCAAACTGCTACAGACCTATATCTATCCTACCATGCCTTTCTAAGGTCTTCGAAAGCCAAGTCAACAAACAGATTACCGACCATTTTGAATCTCACCATACCTTCTCTGCTATGCAATCTGGTTTCAGAGCTGGTCATGGGTGCACCTCAGCCACGCTCAAGGTCCTAAACGATATCTTAACCGCCATCGATAAGAAACATTACTGTGCAGCCGTATTCATTGATCTGGCCAAGGCTTTCGACTCTGTCAATCACCACATCCTCATCGGCAGACTCAACAGCCTTGGTTTCTCAAATGATTGCCTCGCCTGGTTCACCAACTACTTCTCTGATAGAGTTCAGTGTGTCAAATCTGAGGGTCTGTTGTCCGGACCTCTGGCAGTCTCTATGGGGGTGCCACAGGGTTCAATTCTTGGACCGACTCTCTTCTCTGTATACATCAATGAGGTCGCTCTTGCTGCTGGTGAGTCTCTGATCCACCTCTACGCAGACGACACCATTCTGTATACTTCCGGCCCTTCTTTGGACACTGTGTTAACAACCCTCCAGGCAAGCTTCAATGCCATACAACTCTCCTTCCGTGGCCTCCAACTGCTCTTAAATACAAGTAAAACTAAATGCATGCTCTTCAACCGATCACTACCTGCACCTACCCGCCTGTCCAACATCACTACTCTGGACGGCTCTGACTTAGAATACGTGGACAACTACAAATACTTAGGTGTCTGGTTAGACTGTAAACTCTCCTTCCAGACCCATATCAAACATCTCCAATCCAAAGTTAAATCTAGAATTGGCTTCCTATTTCGCAACAAAGCATCCTTCACTCATGCTGCCAAACATACCCTTGTAAAACTGACCATCCTACCAATCCTCGACTTTGGCGATGTAATTTACAAAATAGCCTCCAATACCCTACTCAACAAACTGGATGCAGTCTATCACAGTGCAATCCGTTTTGTCACCAAAGCCCCATACACTACCCACCATTGCGACCTGTACGCTCTCGTTGGCTGGCCCTCGCTTCATACTCGTCGCCAAACCCACTGGCTCCATGTCATCTACAAGACCCTGCTAGGTAAAGTCCCCCCTTATCTCAGCTCGCTGGTCACCATAGCATCTCCCACCTGTAGCACACGCTCCAGCAGGTATATCTCTCTAGTCACCCCCAAAACCAATTCTTTCTTTGGCCGCCTCTCTTTCCAGTTCTCTGCTGCCAATGACTGGAACGAACTACAAAAATCTCTGAAACTGGAAACACTTATCTCCCTCACTAGCTTTAAGCACCAACTGTCAGAGCAGCTCACAGATTACTGCACCTGTACATAGCCCACATATAATTTAGCCCTATCAACTACCTCTTTCCCATCTGTATTTAATTTATTTATTTATTTTGCTCCTTTGCACCCCATTATTTTTATTTCTACTTTGCACATTCTTCCATTGCAAAACTACCATTCCAGTGTTTTACTTGCTATATTGTATTTACCTTGCCACCAAGGCCTTTTTTTGCCTTTACCTCCCTTCTCACCTCATTTGCTCACATTGTATATAGACTTGTTTATACTTTATTATTGACTGTATGTTTGTTTTACTCCATGTGTAACTCTGTGTTGTTGTATCTGTCGAACTGCTTTGCTTTATCTTGGCCAGGTCGCAATTGTAAATGAGAACTTGTTCTCAACTTGCCTACCTGGTTAAATAAAGGTAAAATAAATAAAAAATAAAAAATAAATATATGTAGTATGTAGTAGTGTGTATATGTAGAAGTATGTAGTAGTAGAGTTATTTTGCATATGTAGTAGTATGTAGTTTTATCTATTGTATGTGTAGTAGTATGAGATAATATATGTGTGTAGTAGTATGTAGTAGTAATTATATGTAGTAGTATGTAGTAGTATCTACTCTATGTGCAGTGGTATGTAGTAATATCTTTATGTAGTAGTATCTGCTGTATATGTGGCTGTATGTAGCAGTGATTACAGATTTGGAAAATGTTTGAAAATATGTGGATTTGTTCATGCCTAAGTATAAAGGTGTAGATATGTCAGCAAATCAACATATAAAACAACTTATATTTTTTTTACTTTCCGGAGTTAGAATATTCTACAAATATGTAAGAGGGAGCCAGCAAAGAAGCTGGGAACTACTAGCTAACTGGCAAGAAAAAAAACAGTCAACAACTTTGGTAGTAAAGACCGTAAGAAATGAGCCAAACTGGTCAAAAGGGCACTGTCATGGAGGAGTAGAGTTATTCTGTCATTTAGGAGTAGAGTTATTCTGTCATTTAGGAGTAAAGTTATTCTGTCATGGACGAGCAGAGTTATTCTGTCATTTAGGAGTAGAGTTATTCTGTCATTTAGGAGTAGAGTTATTCTGTCATTTAGGAGTAGAGTTATTCTGTCATTTAGGAGTAGAGTTATTCTGTCATTTAGGAGCAGAGTTATTCTGTCATTTAGGAGCAGAGTTATTCTGTCATTTAGGAGCAGAGTTATTCTGTCATTTAGGAGCAGAGTTATTCTGTCATTTAGGAGCAGAGTTATTCTGTCATTTAGGAGCAGAGTTATCCTGTCATGGAGGAGTAGAGTTATTGTGTTATTTAGGAGTAGAGTTATTCTGTCATTTAGGAGCAGAGTTATTCTGTCATTTAGGAGCAGAGTTATTCTGTCATTTAGGAGTAGAGTTATTCTGTCATGGAGGAGTAGAGTTATTCTGTCATTTACGAGTAGAGTTATTCTGTTATGGAGGAGTAGAGTTATTCTGTCATTTAGGAGTAGAGTTATTCTGTCATTTAGGAGAAGAGTTATTCTGTCATTTAGGAGTAGAGTTATTCTGTCATTTAGGAGTAGAGTTATTCTGTTATGGAGGAGTAGAGTTATTCTGTTATTTAGGAGTAGAGTTATTCTGTCATTTAGGAGTAGAGTTATTCTGTCATGGAGGAGTAGATTTATTCTGTCATGGAGGAGTAGAGTTATTGTGTTATTTAGGAGTAGAGTTATTCTGTCATTTAGGAGCAGAGTTATTCTGTCATTAAGGAGCAGAGTTATTCTGTCATTTAGGAGTAGAGTTATTCTGTCATTTAGGAGTAGAGTTATTCTGTTATGGAGGAGTAGAGTTATTCTGTTATTTAGGAGTAGAGTTATTCTGTCATTTAGGAGTAGATTTATTCTGTCATGGAGGAGTAGATTTATTCTGTCATGGAGGAGTAGAGTTATTCTGTCATTTAGGAGTAGAGTTATTCTGTCATGGAGGAGTAGAGTTATTCTGTCATGGAGGAGTAGAGTTATTCTGTCATTTAGGAGTATAGTTATTCTGTCATTTAGGAGCAGAGTTATTCTGTCATTTAGGAGTAGAGTTATTCTGTCATTTAGGAGTAGAGCTATTCTGTCATTTAGGAGAAGAGTTATTCTGTCATTTAGGAGTAGAGTTATTCTGTCATTTAGGAGTAGAGTTATTCTGTCATTTAGGAGCAGAGTTATTCTGTCATTTAGGAGCAGAGTTATTCTGTCATTTAGGAGTAGAGTTATTCTGTCATTTAGGAGTAGAGTTATTCTGTCATTTAGGAGTAGAGTTATTATGTCATGGAGTAGAGTTATTCTGTCATGGAGTAGAGTTATTCTGTCATTTAGGAGTAGAGTTATTCTGTCATGTAGTAGAGTTATTCTGTCATTTAGGAGCAGAGTTATTCTGTCATTTAGGAGTAGAGTTATTCTGTCATTTAGGAGTAGAGCTATTCTGTCATTTAGGAGAAGAGTTATTCTGTCATTTAGGAGTAGAGTTATTCTGTCATTTAGGAGTAGAGTTATTCTGTCATTTAGGAGTAGAGTTATTCTGTCATTTAGGAGCAGAGTTATTCTGTCATTTAGGAGTAGAGTTATTCTGTCATTTAGGAGTAGAGTTATTCTGTCATGGAGGAGTAGAGTTATTCTGTCATTTAGGAATAGAGTTATTCTGTCATTTAGGAGTAGAGTTATTCTGTCATTTAGGAGTAGAGTTATTCTGTCATTTAGGAGCAGAGTTATTCTGTCATTTAGGAGTAGAGTTATTCTGTCATTTAGGAGTAGAGTTATTCTGTCATGGAGGAGTAGAGTTATTCTGTCATGGAGGAGTAGAGTTATTGTGTTATTTAGGAGTAGAGTTATTCTGTCATTTAGGAGCAAAGTTATTCTGTCATTTAGGAGCAGAGTTATTCTGTCATTTAGGAGTAGAGTTATTCTGTCATGGAGGAGTAGAGTTATTCTGTCATTTACGAGTAGAGTTATTCTGTTATGGAGGAGTAGAGTTATTCTGTCATTTAGGAGTAGAGTTATTCTGTCATTTAGGAGAAGAGTTATTCTGTCATTTAGGAGTAGAGTTATTCTGTCATTTAGGAGTAGAGTTATTCTGTTATGGAGGAGTAGAGTTATTCTGTTATTTAGGAGTAGAGTTATTCTGTCATTTAGGAGTAGAGTTATTCTGTCATGGAGGAGTAGATTTATTCTGTCATGGAGGAGTAGAGTTATTGTGTTATTTAGGAGTAGAGTTATTCTGTCATTTAGGAGCAGAGTTATTCTGTCATTAAGGAGCAGAGTTATTCTGTCATTTAGGAGTAGAGTTATTCTGTCATTTAGGAGTAGAGTTATTCTGTTATGGAGGAGTAGAGTTATTCTGTTATTTAGGAGTAGAGTTATTCTGTCATTTAGGAGTAGAGTTATTCTGTCATGGAGGAGTAGATTTATTCTGTCATGGAGGAGTAGAGTTATTCTGTCATTTAGGAGTAGAGTTATTCTGTCATGGAGGAGTAGAGTTATTCTGTCATGGAGGAGTAGAGTTATTCTGTCATTTAGGAGTAGAGTTATTCTGTCATTTAGGAGCAGAGTTATTCTGTCATTTAGGAGTAGAGTTATTCTGTCATTTAGGAGTAGAGCTATTCTGTCATTTAGGAGTAGAGTTATTCTGTCATTTAGGAGCAGAGTTATTCTGTCATTTAGGAGTAGAGTTATTCTGTCATTTAGGAGTAGAGTTATTCTGTCATTTAGGAGTAGAGTTATTCTGTCATTTAGGAGTAGAGTTATTCTGTCATTTAGGAGTAGAGTTATTCTGTCATTTAGGAGCAGAGTTATTCTGTCATTTAGGAGTAGAGTTATTCTGTCATTTAGGAGTAGAGCTATTCTGTCATTTAGGAGAAGAGTTATTCTGTCATTTAGGAGTAGAGTTATTCTGTCATTTAGGAGTAGAGTTATTCTGTCATTTAGGAGCAGAGTTATTCTGTCATTTAGGAGTAGAGTTATTCTGTCATTTAGGAGTAGAGTTATTCTGTCATGGAGGAGTAGAGTTATTCTGTCATTTAGGAGTAGAGTTATTCTGTCATTTAGGAGTAGAGTTATTCTGCTATGGAGGAGTAGAGTTATTCTGTCATTTAGGAGTAGAGTTATTCTGTCATTTAGGAGTAGAGTTATTCTCTCATTTAGGAGTAGAGTTATTCTGTCATTTAGGAGTAGAGTTATTCTGTCATGGAGGAGTAGAGTTATTCTGTCATTTAGGAGTAGAGTTATTCTGTCATTTAGGAGTAGAGTTATTCTGTCATTTAGGAGTAGAGTTATTATGTCATTTAGGAGTAGAGTTATTCTGTTATGGAGGAGTAGAGTTATTCTGTCATTTAGGAGTAGAGTTATTCTGTTATGGAGGAGTAGATTTATTCTGTCATTTAGGAGTAGAGTTATTCTGTCATTTAGGAGTAGAGTTATTCTGTCATGGAGGAGTAGAGTTATTCTGTCATTTAGGAGTAGAGTTATTCTGTCATTTAGGAGTAGAGTTATTCTGTTATGGAGGAGTAGAGTTATTCTGTTATTTAGGAGTAGAGTTATTCTGTCATTTAGGAGTAGAGTTATTCTGTCATGGAGGAGTAGATTTATTCTGTCATGGAGGAGTAGAGTTATTGTGTTATTTAGGAGTAGAGTTATTCTGTCATTTAGGAGCAGAGTTATTCTGTCATTAAGGAGCATAGTTATTCTGTCATTTAGGAGTAGAGTTAATCTGTCATTTAGGAGTAGAGTTATTCTGTTATGGAGGAGTAGAGTTATTCTGTTATTTAGGAGTAGAGTTATTCTGTCATTTAGGAGTAGAGTTATTCTGTCATGGAGGAGTAGATTTATTCTGTCATGGAGGAGTAGAGTTATTCTGTCATTTAGGAGTAGAGTTATTCTGTCATGGAGGAGTAGAGTTATTCTGTCATGGAGGAGTAGAGTTATTCTGTCATTTAGGAGTATAGTTATTCTGTCATTTAGGAGCAGAGTTATTCTGTCATTTAGGAGTAGAGTTATTCTGTCATTTAGGAGTAGAGCTATTCTGTCATTTAGGAGAAGAGTTATTCTGTCATTTAGGAGTAGAGTTATTCTGTCATTTAGGAGTAGAGTTATTCTGTCATTTAGGAGCAGAGTTATTCTGTCATTTAGGAGTAGAGTTATTCTGTCATTTAGGAGTAGAGTTATTCTGTCATTTAGGAGTAGAGTTATTATGTCATGGAGTAGAGTTATTCTGTCATGGAGTAGAGTTATTCTGTCATTTAGGAGTAGAGTTATTCTGTCATGGAGTAGAGTTATTCTGTCATTTAGGAGCAGAGTTATTCTGTCATTTAGGAGTAGAGTTATTCTGTCATTTAGGAGTAGAGCTATTCTGTCATTTAGGAGAAGAGTTATTCTGTCATTTAGGAGTAGAGTTATTCTGTCATTTAGGAGTAGAGTTATTCTGTCATTTAGGAGCAGAGTTATTCTGTCATTTAGGAGTAGAGTTATTCTGTCATTTAGGAGTAGAGTTATTCTGTCATGGAGGAGTAGAGTTATTCTGTCATTTAGGAGTAGAGTTATTCTGTCATTTAGGAGTAGAGTTATTCTGCTATGGAGGAGTAGAGTTATTCTGTCATTTAGGAGTAGAGTTATTCTGTCATTTAGGAGTAGAGTTATTCTCTCATTTAGGAGTAGAGTTATTCTGTCATTTAGGAGTAGAGTTATTCTGTCATGGAGGAGTAGAGTTATTCTGTCATTTAGGAGTAGAGTTATTCTGTCATTTAGGAGTAGAGTTATTCTGTCATTTAGGAGTAGAGTTATTATGTCATTTAGGAGTAGACTTATTCTGTTATGGAGGAGTAGAGTTATTCTGTCATTTAGGAGTAGAGTTATTATGTCATTTAGGAGTAGAGTTATTCTGTTATGGAGGAGTAGAGTTATTCTGTCATTTAGGAGTAGAGTTATTCTGTTATGGAGGAGTAGATTTATTCTGTCATTTAGGAGTAGAGTTATTCTGTCATTTAGGAGTAGAGTTATTCTGTCATGGAGGAGTAGAGTTATTCTGTCATTTAGGAGTAGAGTTATTCTGTCATTTAGGAGTAGAGTTATTCTGTTATGGAGGAGTAGAGTTATTCTGTTATTTAGGAGTAGAGTTATTCTGTCATTTAGGAGTAGAGTTATTCTGTCATGGAGGAGTAGATTTATTCTGTCATGGAGGAGTAGAGTTATTGTGTTATTTAGGAGTAGAGTTATTCTGTCATTTAGGAGCAGAGTTATTCTGTCATTAAGGAGCATAGTTATTCTGTCATTTAGGAGTAGAGTTATTCTGTCATTTAGGAGTAGAGTTATTCTGTTATGGAGGAGTAGAGTTATTCTGTTATTTAGGAGTAGAGTTATTCTGTCATTTAGGAGTAGAGTTATTCTGTCATGGAGGAGTAGATTTATTCTGTCATGGAGGAGTAGAGTTATTCTGTCATTTAGGAGTAGAGTTATTCTGTCATGGAGGAGTAGAGTTATTCTGTCATGGAGGAGTAGAGTTATTCTGTCATTTAGGAGTATAGTTATTCTGTCATTTAGGAGCAGAGTTATTCTGTCATTTAGGAGTAGAGTTATTCTGTCATTTAGGAGTAGAGCTATTCTGTCATTTAGGAGAATAGTTATTCTGTCATTTAGGAGTAGAGTTATTCTGTCATTTAGGAGTAGAGTTATTCTGTCATTTAGGAGCAGAGTTATTCTGTCATTTAGGAGTAGAGTTATTCTGTCATTTAGGAGTAGAGTTATTCTGTCATTTAGGAGTAGAGTTATTATGTCATGGAGTAGAGTTATTCTGTCATGGAGTAGAGTTATTCTGTCATTTAGGAGTAGAGTTATTCTGTCATGGAGTAGAGTTATTCTGTCATTTAGGAGCAGAGTTATTCTGTCATTTAGGAGTAGAGTTATTCTGTCATTTAGGAGTAGAGCTATTCTGTCATTTAGGAGAAGAGTTATTCTGTCATTTAGGAGTAGAGTTATTCTGTCATTTAGGAGTAGAGTTATTCTGTCATTTAGGAGCAGAGTTATTCTGTCATTTAGGAGTAGAGTTATTCTGTCATTTAGGAGTAGAGTTATTCTGTCATGGAGGAGTAGAGTTATTCTGTCATTTAGGAGTAGAGTTATTCTGTCATTTAGGAGTAGAGTTATTCTGCTATGGAGGAGTAGAGTTATTCTGTCATTTAGGAGTAGAGTTATTCTGTCATTTAGGAGTAGAGTTATTCTCTCATTTAGGAGTAGAGTTATTCTGTCATTTAGGAGTAGAGTTATTCTGTCATGGAGGAGTAGAGTTATTCTGTCATTTAGGAGTAGAGTTATTCTGTCATTTAGGAGTAGAGTTATTCTGTCATTGAGGAGTAGAGTTATTATGTCATTTAGGAGTAGAGTTATTCTGTTATGGAGGAGTAGAGTTATTCTGTCATTTAGGAGTAGAGTTATTCTGTTATGGAGGAGTAGATTTATTCTGTCATTTAGGAGTAAAGTTATTCTGTCATTTAGGAGTAGAGTTATTCTGTCATGGAGGAGTAGAGTTATTCTGTTATGGAGGAGTAGAGTTATTCTGTCATTTAGGAGTAGAGTTATTCTGTCATTTAGGAGTAGAGTTATTCTGTCATTTAGGAGTAGAGTTATTCTGTCATTTAGGAGTAGAGTTATTCTGTCATTTAGGAGCAGAGTTATTCTGTCATTTAGGAGCAGAGTTATTCTGTCATTTAGGAGTAGAGTTATTCTGTCATGGAGGAGTAGAGTTATTCTGTCATTTAGGAGTAGAGTTATTCTGTCATTTAGGAGTAGAGTTATTCTGTCATTTAGGAGCAGAGTTATTCTGTCATTTAGGAGTAGAGTTATTCTGTCATTTAGGAATAGAGTTGTTCTGTCATGGAGGAGTAGAGTTATTCTGTCATTTAGGAGTAGAGTTATTCTGTCATTTAGGAGTAGAGTTATTATGTCATGGAGTAGAGTTATTCTGTCATTTAGGAGTAGAGTTATTCTGTCATTTAGGAGCAGAGTTATTCTGTCATTTAGGAGTAGAGTTATTCTGTCATTTAGGAGTAGAGCTATTCTGTCATTTAGGAGAAGAGTTATTCTGTCATTTAGGAGTAGAGTTATTCTGTCATTTAGGAGTAGAGTTATTCTGTCATTTAGGAGCAGAGTTATTCTGTCATTTAGGAGTAGAGTTATTCTGTCATTTAGGAGTAGAGTTATTCTGTCATGGAGGAGTAGAGTTATTCTGTCATTTAGGAGTAGAGTTATTCTGTCATTTAGGAATAGAGTTATTCTGTTATGGAGGAGTAGAGTTATTCTGTCATTTAGGAGTAGAGTTATTCTGTCATTTAGGAGTAGAGTTATTCTGTCATTTAGGAGTAGAGTTATTCTGTCATGGAGGAGTAGAGTTATTCTGTCATTTAGGAGTAGAGTTATTCTGTCATTTAGGAGTAGAGTTATTCTGTCATTTAGGAGTAGAGTTATTCTGTCATTTAGGAGTAGAGTTATTCTGTCATTTAGGAGTAGAGTTATTATGTCATGGAGGAGTAGATTTATTCTGTCATTTAGGAGTAGAGTTATTCTGTCATTTAGGAGTAGAGTTATTCTGTCATGGAGGAGTAGAGTTATTCTGTCATGGAGGAGTAGAGTTATTCTGTCATTTAGGAGTAGAGTTATTCTGTCTTTTAGGTGTAGAGTTATTCTGTCATTTAGGGGTAGAGTTATTCTGTCATTTAGGAGTAGAGTTATTCTGTTATGGAGGAGTAGAGTTATTCTGTCATTTAGGAGTAGAGTTATTCTGTTATGGAGGAGTAGAGTTATTCTGTCATTTAGGAGTAGAGTTATTCTGTCATTTAGGAGTAGAGTTATTCTGTCATTTAGGAGTATAGTTATTCTGTCATTTAGGAGTATAGTTATTCTGTCATTTAGGAGTAGAGTTATTCTGTCATTTAGGAGTAGAGTTATTCTGTCATTTAGGAGTAGAGTTATTCTGTCATTTAGGAGTAGAGTTATTCTGTCATTTAAGAGTAGAGTTATTCTGTCATTTAGGAGTAGAGTTATTCTGTCATTTAGGAGTAGAGTTATTCTGTCATTTAGGAGTAGAGTTATTCTGTTATGGAGGAGTAGAGTTATTCTGTCATTTAGGAGTAGAGTTATTCTGTCATTTAGGAGTAGAGTTATTCTGTCATTTAGGAGTAGAGTTATTCTGTCATTTAGGAGTAGAGTTATTCTGTCATTTAGGAGTAGAGTTATTCTGTCATTTAGGAGTAGAGTTATTCTGTCATTTAGGAGTAGAGTTATTCTGTCATTTAGGAGTAGAGTTATTCTGTCATTTAGGAGTAGAGTTATTCTGTCATTTAGGAGTAGAGTTATTCTGTCATTTAGGAGTAGAGTTATTCTGTCATTTAGGAGTAGAGTTATTCTGTCATTTAGGAGTAGAGTTATTCTGTCATTTAGGAGAAGAGTTATTCTGTCATGGAGGAGAAGAGTAACTATATAAATTAGCATTAACTGTGTGCATTAAGGAAATTGCAGCCTGGCTCAAAGTGAAGCCTGTCTCTAATAAGCTCCTGTTGTGTTCAGTGATTTGAGCAAATAAACATCAGGGCTCTTCATTTACGTTTGATGGTAATAGCGTATAGGGATAGGGACCGTCTCCATGGACTCTAATATGTCTACATCTTATCAGGTGATACCAGGCTGGTCTACTGCTAACTCTCTGCCAACTACAGTCTACCGCTGGCAGTGTTAATCCTCTGAAATGAGCATATAAACGTTTTTAACATTTTAATAACGTTTTATTTATTTTTTTACTTCCTGATTGCTGACAGATTGGCCAATACTCTTCAAGCTGTTCACTATGTGTTACAACGTAGGTACAAATTAAATCAAGGACTTTTACAGGACTGAGATAACACATTGACTCAGCCAGAGACGTGTGTGTGTGTGTTTGTCTGCGTTCGTGTGTGTGTGTGTTTGTTTGCCTGTGTGTGTGTGTGTGTTTATTTATGTATGTCTGTGTGTGTATGTATGTGTGTGTGAGCGTATGTAGAGTGTGTGTGCGTGCGTGTGTGTGTGAGTGTATGGAGTGTGTATGTAGAGTTTGTGTCTGTCTGTGTATGTAGAGTGTGTGTGTGTATGTAGAGTGTGTGCGTGTGTGTGTGTGTGTGTATGTAGATTGTGTCTGTGTATGTAGAGTGTGTGTGTGTATGTAGAGTGTGTGTGTATGTAGAGTGTGTCTGTGCATGTAGAGTGTCTGTATGTAGTGTGTGTGTGTAGAGTGTGAGTGTGTGTGTGTCTAAATAAGTTAGTCTCCTGACAGGTGCTACAGTTGGGATGTCAAATCTGCCACCACACACACACACTCTACATCTATATCTACATCCACCTACTCATTCAAGGGTTTTTCTTAATTTTTATTGTTTTCTACATTGTAGAATTATAGTGAAGACATCAACATTATGACATAACACATATGGAATCATGTAGTAACCAAACAAGTGTTAAACAAATCCAAATCTATTTTATATTTGAGATTCTTCAAAGTATCCACCCTTTGCCTTGATGACAGCTTTAAACACTCTTGGCATTCTCTCAACCAGCTTCATGAGGAATGTTTTTCCGTCTTGAAGGAGTTCCCACATATGCTGAGCACTTGTTGGATGCTTTTCCTTCACTCCGTGGTCCAACTCATCCCAAAACATCTCAATTGGGTTGAGGTCGGGTGATTGTGGAGGACAGGTAATCTGATGCAGCACTCCATCACTCTCCTTCTTGGTCAAATAGCCCTTTACACAGCCTGGAGGTGTGTTGGTTCATTGTCCCGTGGAAAAACAAATGACAGTCCCAATCCAGATGGGATGGCGTATCGCTGCAGAATGCTGTGTCAGCCATGGTGGTTAAGTGTGCCTTAAATTCTAAATAAATCACAGACAGTATCACCAGCAAAGCACCCCCACACCATAACACCACCTCCTCCATGCTTCATGGTGGGACCCACACATGCGGCGATCATCCGTTCACCTACTCTGCGTCTCACAAAGACACTGCGGTTGGAACCAAAAATCTAAAAATTTGGACCATCAGACCAAAGGACAGATTTCCACCGGTCTAATGTCCATTGCTTGTGTTTCTTGGCCGAAGCAAGTCTCTTCTTCTTATTGGTGTCCTTTACTAGTGGTTTCTTTGTAGCAAGACAACCATGAAGGCCTGATTCATGCAGTCTCCTCTGAACAGTTGATGTTGAGATGTGTCTGTTACTTGAAATCTGTGAAGCATTTTTTGGGGCTGCAATCTGAGGTGCAGTTAACTTTAATGATTTTCTCCTCTGCAGCTGAGGTAACTCTGGGTCTTCCTTTCCTGTGTCGGTCCTCATGAGAGCCAGTTTCATCATAGCACTTGATGGTTTTAGCGACTGCACTTGAAGAAACGTTCAAAGTTCTTGAAATGTTCCATACTGATTGACCTTCATGTCTTAAAGTAACGATGGACTGTTGTTTCGCTTTGCTTATTTGAGCTGTTCTTGCCATAATATGGACCTGGTATTTTACCAAATAGGGATGTCTTCTGTATCCCACCCCTACCTTGTCACAACACAACTGATTGGTTCAAAACGTATTAACACCTGTTAAATGAAATGCATTGCAGGTGACTACCACATGATACTGGTTGAGAGAATGCCAAGAGTGTGCAAAGCAGGGGCCTCCCGAGTACCGCCGCATTTTAAGGCACTGCATGGCTGCGTCACTACACTGCCGGTTTCCATCCCAGGAGACCCATGAGGCGGCGGAGACCCATGAGGCCGAGCGTCATCCGGGTTAGGGGAGGATTTGTCCTTGTTCCATTGCGCCCTAGTGACTCCTGTGGCAGGCCAGGCGTAATGCACGTGGACATGGTCGCCAAATATACAGTGTTTCCTCTGAAACACTGGTGCGGCTGGATTCCGGGTTAAGCTTGCAGTGCGGCTTGGTCGTGTCTCGGAGGACACACAGGAGTTGCAGTGATGGGACAAGACTGTAACTACCAATTGGAATCACGAAATTGGGGAGAAAAAGGGGTTAAAAAATGTATTAGTAAATTAACAAAAATAAGAAAATCAATGAAAAGGGAAAAAGGAGAGTGTAAAGTTGGCATCAAGGCAGTGGGTGGTGGGACAAGACTGTAACTACCAATTGGGTGGCTACTTTGAAGAATCTAACATATATTTTTATTTAACACTTTTTGGTTACTACATGATTCCATATGTGTTGTTTCATAGTTTTATTGTCTTCACTGTTATTCTACAATGTAGAAAATAGTAAAAATAAAGAAAAACCATTGAATGAGTAGATGTGTCAAAACCTGTCTACTCTCTGTCATGTCCAGCAGAGGACAGTGGAGGACAGTGGATGACAGTAGAGGACAGAGGACATGCAGTAGAGGACAGTAGAGGACAGTAGATGACAGAGGACATGCAGTAGATGACAGTAGAGGACAGAGGACATGCAGTAAAGGACAGTATAGGACAGAGGACATGCAGTAGAGGACAGTAGAGGACAGAGGACATGCAGTAGAGGACAGTAGAGGACATTAGAGGACATGCAGTAGCAAGATCAGAATCAAAGGACAGTAGAGGACAGTAGAGGACAGAGGACATGCCGTAGAGGACAGTAGAGGACAGTAGAAGACAGAGGACATGCAGTAGAGGACAGTAGAGGACAGAGGACCTGCAGTAGAGGACAGTAGAGGACAGAGGACATGCAGTAGAGGACAGTAGAGGACTGTAGAGGACAGAGGACATGCAGTATAGGTCTGTAGAGGACAGAGGACATGCAGTAGAGGACAGTAGAGGACAGAGGACATGCAGATGAGGACAGTAGAGGACAGAGGACCTGCAGTAGAGGACAGTAGAGGACAGAGGACATGCAGTAGAGGACAGTAGAGGACAGAGGACCTGCAGTAGAGGACAGTAGAGGACAGAGGACATGCAGTAGAGGACAGTAGAGGACAGAGGGCATGCAGTAGCGGACAGTAGAGGACAGAGGACATGCAAATCAAATCAAATCAAATCAAATTTTATTTGTCACATACACATGGTTAGCAGATGTTAATGCGAGTGTAGCGAAATGCTTGTGCTTCTAGTTCCGACAATGCAGTAATAACCAAGTAGAGGACAGTAGAGGACAGAGGACATGCAGTAGAGGACAGTAGAGGACAGAGGACATGCAGTAGAGGACAGTAGAGGACAGAGGACATGCTGTAGAGGACAGTAGAGGACAGAGGACATGCAGTAGAGGACAGTAGAGGACAGAGGACATGCAGTAGAGGACAGTAGAGGACAGAGGACATGCAGTAGAGGACAGTAGAGGACAGAGGACATGCAGTAGAGGACAGTAGAGGACAGAGGACATGCAGTAGAGGACAGAGGACATGCAGTAGAGGACAGTAGAGGACAGAGGACATGCAGTAGAGGACAGTAGAGGACAGAGGACATGCAGTAGAGGACAGTAGAGGACAGAGGACATGCAGTAGAGGACAGTAGAGGACAGAGGACATGCAGTAGAGGACAGTAGAGGACAGTAGAGGACAGAGGACCTGCAGTAGAGGACAGTAGAGGACAGTAGAGGACAGTAGAGGACAGAGGACATGCAGTAGAGGACAGTAGAGGACAGAGGACCTGCAGTAGCAAGATCAGAATCAAATCCATTCAATTTGGAGAATGGTTTGAAATTAAATACATCTACTTCAGATCTGTCCGTTTTTCCCACCGACTGAGCCAGGACAGATGCAGTATACCATCTAATACTTTAGATGGATGATTATGGCCTGACATCAGAGGGAATGTGAATGGCATTTGGTTGTTTTGTAGTGTGTGTCTTTGAGGTTGGGGTATGGACAGGACAGTTCGTTGCCCAGCAGGCAGGTTGGCATTTCGGCTGTGGGTAATAGTATCAGATGCCATGCTCCACAACAACAGGTGTGTTGGCACGGCCAGGCTCCACCCCCACGCTGGGTGATGACTTCAGCAACAACCTCATCAAGAGTTAATTATAGACCAGCACACAGAGGCCCCCCCTTGCTAAGACATGGTAACATAAAAACAGGGACACCTTCAAGGACAGGGACACCTTCAAGAACAGGGACACCTTCAAGAACAGGGACACCTTCAAGAACAGGGACACCTTCAAGAACAGGGACACCTTCAAGAACAGGGACACCTTCAAGAACAGGGCTCCCGTGAAAATGTTGGTTTAAATGGGACTTCCCTGCATGTAGAACTGTGCATGTTTAATGTTTTATTTATTTCATTTATTTTTTAATTATTAATATTTAGTTATTTATTTCATTTATTTGTATTATTTATTTATTTATTTTGATACACTGCCGATTTTGCAGGTTTTCCTACTTACAAAGCATGTAGAGGTCTGTAATTTTTATCATAGGTACACTTCAACTGTGAGAGACGGATACAAAAACAAACATCCAGAAAATCACATTGTATGATTTTTAAGTAATTAATTAGCATTTTATTGCATGTCATAAGTATTTGATACATCAGAAAAGCAGAACTTAATATTTGGTACAGAAACCTTTGTTTGCAATTACAGAGATCATACCTTTCCTGTAGTCTTGACCAGGTTTAGACACACTGCAGCAGGGATTTTGGCCCACTCCCCCATACAGACCTTCTCCAGATCCTTCCGGTTTCGGGGCTGTCGCTGGGCAATACGGACTATCAGCTCCCTCCAAAGATTTTCCATTGGGTTCAGGTCTGGAGACTGGCTAGGCCATTCCAGGACCTTGAGATGCTTCTTACTGAGCCACTCCTTAGTTGCCCTGGCTGTGTGTTTCAGGTCGTTGTCATGCTGGAAGACCCAGCCACGATCTTCAATGCTCTTACTGAGGGAAGGAGGTTGTTGGCCAAGATCGTGATACATGGCCCCATCCATCCTCCCCTCAATACGGTGAAGTCGTCCTGTCCCCTTTGCAGAAAAGCATCCCAAAGAATGATGTTTCCACCTCCATGCTTCACAGTTGGGATGGTGTTCTTGGGGTTGTACTCATCCTTCTTCTTCCTCCAAACACGGCAAGTGGAGTTTAGACCAAAAATCTCTATTCACATGACCTTCTCCCATTCCTCCTCTGGATCATCCAGATGGTCATTGGCAAACTTCAGACGGGCCTGGACATGCGCTGGCTTGAGCAGGGGGACCTTGCGTGCGCTGCAGAATTTCAATCCATGACGGCGTAGTGTGTTACTAATGGTTTTCTTTGAGACTGTGGTCCCAGCTCTCTTCAGGTCATTGACCAGGTCCTGCCGTGTAGTTCTGGGCTGATCCCTCACCTTCCTCATGATCAATGATGCCCCACGAGGTGAGATCTTGTATGGAGCCCCTGACTGAGGATGATTGACCGTCATCTTGAACTTCTTCCATTTTCTAATAATTGCGCCAACAGTTGTTGCCTTCTCACCAAGCTGCTTGCCTATTGTCCTGTAGCCCATCCCAGCCTTGTGCAGGTCTACAATTTTATCCCTGATGACCTTACACAGCTCTCTGGTCTTGGCCATTGTGGAGAGGTTGGAGTCTGTTTGATTGAGTGTGTGGACAGGTGTCTTTTATACAGGTAACGAGTTCAAACAGGCGCAGTTAATACAGGTAATGAGTGGAGAACAGGAGGGCTTCTTAAAGAAAAACTAACGGGTCTGTGAGAGCCGAAATACTTACTGGTTGGTAGGTCATCAAATACTTATGTCATGCAATAAAATGCAAATTATTGCTTAAAAATCATACAATGTGATTTTCTGGATTTTTGTTTTAGATTCCGTCTCTCACAGTTGAAGTGTACCTATGATAAAGCATTACAGACCTCTACATGTTTTGTAAGTAGGAAAACCTGCAAAATTGGCAGTGTATCAAATACTTGTTCTCCCCACTATATGTCTCTCTCATATGTCAATATGCCTTGTATACTGTTGTTTAGGTTAGTTATTGTTGTTTTAGTTTACAGTGGAGCCCCTAGTTCCACTCATTTTACCTCTGATACATCCTTCGTCCCTGAATGCCCTGAATCTGTTCTACCACGCCCAGAAATCTGCTCCTTTTATTCTTTGTCCCCAACGCTCTAGGTGACCGGTTTTGATAGCCTTTAGCCGCACCCTCATCCTACTCCTCCTCTGTTCCTCGGGTGATGTGGAGGTAAACCCAGGCCCTGCATGTCCCCAGGCACCCTCATTTGTTGACTTCTGTGAACAAAAAAGCCTTGGTTTCATGCATGTTAACATTAGAAGCCTCCTCCCTAAGTTTGTTTTACTCACTGCTTTAGCACACTCCGCCAACCCTGATGTCCTTGCCGTGTCTGGATCCTGGTTTAGGAAGGCAACCAACAATTCTGTGATTTCCACTCTCAGCTACAATATTTTCCGTCAAGATAGAACTGCCAAAGGGGGAGGAGTTGCAGAGAGAGTCTGCAAAGTTCTGTCATACTTTCCAGGTCTATACCCAAACAGTTTGAACTTCTAATTTTAAAAATGAACCTCTCCAGACATAAGTCTCTCATGGTTTCCGCCTGCTATCGAACCCCCTCCGCTCCCAGCTGTGTCCTGGTCACTATTTGTGAATTGATCGCCCCCCATCTAGCTGCAGAGTTCGTTCTGTCAGGTGACCTAAACTGGGATAACACCTCGGCAGTCCTACAATCTAAGCTAGATGCCCTCAATCTCACACAAATCATCAAGGAACCCACCAGGTACAACCCTAAATCCGTAAACATGGGCACCCTCAGACATTATCCTGACCAACTGGCCCTCCAAATACACCTCCGCTGTTTTCAATCAGGATCTGAGCTATCACTGCCTCATTGCCTGTATCAGCTATGGGTCCGCGGTCAAACGACCACCCCTTATCACTGTCAAACACTCCCTAAAACACTTTGGCGAGCAGGCCTTTCTAATCGACCGGGCCTGGGTATCCTGGAAGGATATTGACCTCATCCCGTCAGTCGAAGTAATTTCCTCAGCATCTTAGATAGGCATGCCCCGTTCAAAAAATGCAGAACTAAGAACAGATATAGCCATTGGTTCACTCCAGACCTGACTGCCATTGACCAGCACAAAAACATCCTGTGGCGGACTGCAATAGTATCGAATAGTCCCCGCGATATGCAACTGTTCAGGGAAGTCAGGAACCAATACACGCAGTCAGTCAGGAAAGCAAAGGCTAGATTTTTCAGACAGAAATTTGCATCCTGTAGCTCTAACTCCAAAAGGTTTTGGGACACTGTAAAGTCCATGGAGAACAAGAGCACCTCCTCCCAGCTGCCCACTGCACTGAGGCTAGGTAACAGGGTCACCACTGACAAATCCATGACAATCAAAAATTTCAAGAAGCCTTTCTCAACGGCTGGCCATGCCTTCCTCCTGGCTACTCCAACCCCGGCCAACAGCTCCAGCTCCGTCCCACGCAGCTACTCGCCCAAGCCTCCCCAGCTTCTCCTTCACCCAAATCCAGACAGCAGATGTTCTGAAAGAGCTGCAAAACCTGGACCCGTTCAAATAAGCTGGGCTAGACAATCTGGATGCTCTCTTTCTAAAACTATCCGCCGCCAACCCCTATTACCAACTGTTCAACCTCTCTTTCGTATCGTCCGAGATCCCTAAAGAATAGGAAAGCTGCCTCGATCATCCCCCTTTAAGGGGGTGACACCCTAGGCCCAAACTGTTACAGACCTATATCCATCCTGCCCTGCCTATCTAAAGTCTTCGAAAGCCAAGTTAACAAACAGATCACCGACCATTTGGAATCCCACCGTACCTTCTCCGCTATGGAATCTGGTTTCAGAGCTGGTCACGGGTGCATCTCAGCCACGCTCAAGGTACTAAACGATATCATAACCGCCATCGATAAAAGACAGTACTGTGCAGCCGTCTTCATCGACCTGGCCAAGGCTTTCGACTCTGTTAATCATCATGTTCTTATCGGCAGACTCAATAGCCTTGTTTTTTCTAATAACTGCCTTGCCTGGTTCACCAACTACTTTGCAGACAGAGTTCAGTGTGTCAAATTGGAGGGCATGTTGTCCGGACATCTGGCAGTCTCTATGGGGGTACCACAGGGTTCAATTCTCGGGATTACTTTTTTCTCTGTATATATCAATGATGTCTCTCTTGCTGTGTACAATTCCCCGATCCACCTCTACGCAGATGGCACCATTCTGTATACTTCTGTCCCTTCCTTGGACACTGTGCTAACTAACCTCCAAACGAGCTTCAATGCCATACAACACTCCTTCCGTGGCTTTCCAACTGCTCTTAAACACTAGTAAAACCAAATGCATGCTTTTCAACCGATCGCTGCCCTCAACTGCCCGCCCGACTAGCATCACCACCCTGGACGGTTCCACCTTAGAATATTTGGACAACTACAAATACCTAGGTGTCTGGCTAGACTGTAAACTCTCCTTCCAGACTCATATTAAACATCTCCAATCCAAAATCAAATCTAGAATCGGCTTTCTATTTCGCAACAAAGCCTCCTTCACACACGCCGCCAAACTTACCCTAGTAAAACGGACTATCCTACCGATCCTCGACTTCGGCGATGTCATCTACAAAATAGCTTCCAACACTCTACTCAGCAAACTGGATGCAGTCTATCACAATGCCATCCGTTTTGTTACTAAAGCACCTCATACCACCCACCACTGCGACCTGTATGCTCTAGTTGGCTGGCCCTCGCTACATATTCGTCGCCAGACCCACTGGCTCCAGGTCATCTGTAAGTCTATGCTAGGTAAAGCTCTGCTCAGTTCATCTATGCTAGGTAAAGCTCCGCTTATCTCAGTTCACTGGTCACGATAACAACACCCACCCGTAGGACACGTTCCAGCAGGTATGTCTCACTGATCATCCCCAAAGCCAACACCTCATTGTAATCATTCGCTCCTTTGGCCTGTTTATTGCCTTACCTCCTTATGCCTTTTGCACACACTATATAGACTTTCTTTTTTCTACTGTGTCATTTACTTGTTTATTGTGTTATTGGCTTGTTTATTGTTTACTCCATGTGTAACTCTGTGTTGTTCTGTGTGTCACACTGCTTTGCTTTATCTTGGCCAGGTCGCAGTTGTAAATGAGAACTTGTTCTCAACTAGCCTACCTGGTTAAATAAAGGTGAAATAAATAAAATAAAAAATAAAAAGATAAGCAGGTACAAGGTTTGGTTTCAATGGGACTTCTAGATAAACAGGTACACGGTTTGGTTTCAATGGGACTTATAGATAAACAGGTACACGGTTTGGTTTCAATGGGACTTCTAGATAAGCAGGTACACGGTTTGGTTTCAATGGGACTTCTAGATAAACAGGTACACGGTTTGGTTTCAATGGGACTTCTAGATAAACAGGTACACAGTTTGGTTTCAATGGGACTTCTAGATAAACAGGTACACGTTTTGGTTTCAATGGGACTTCTAGATAAACAGGTACACTGTTTGGTTTCAATGGGACTTCTAGATAAACAGGTACACGGTTTGGTTTCAATGGGACTTCTAGATAAACAGGTACACGGTTTGGTTTCAATGGGACTTCTAGATAAACAGGTACACGGTTTGGTTTCAATGGGACTTCTAGATAAACAGGTACACGGTTTGGTTTCAATGGGACTTCTAGATAAACAGGTACACGGTTTGGTTTCAATGGGACTTCTAGATAAACAGGTACACGGTTTGGTTTCAATGGGACTTCCCTGCAGGTAAAACGGTTAGATAAGCAGGTACACGGTTTGGTCTCAATGGGACTTCTAGATAAACAGGTACAAGGTTTGGTTTCAATGGGACTTCCCTGCACGTAAAACGGTTAGATTAACAGGTACACGGTTTGGTTTTAATGGGACTTCTAGATAAGCAGGTACATGGTTTGGTTTCAATGGGACTTCTAGATAAGCAGGTACATGGTTTGGTTTCAATGGGACTTCTAGATAAGCAGGTACATGGTTTGGTTTCAATGGGACTTCTAGATAAGCAGGTACATGGTTTGGTTTCAATGGGACTTCCCTGCAGGTATAACGGTTAGATAAGCAGGTACACGGTTTGGTTTCAATGGGACTATTATTTATTTCTAACTAGGCCTTCCTGTTTTAATTTAATAGTACTCCAGAGACTAGTGCTGAACACAGTGTCTATACATTAATACCAGTGAGATAGAGAGCTCCTCCCAACAGATTCATTCACAATTGTCTATAGCATTTTTTACAATGTCTGTGGCAGCAATATAACTCTGCTCGATATGTCAAAATCCTTTGGAGATACAGTGCCTTGCGAATAATTTTGCACGCCCAATTTTTCTGTTTTTGATTTGTTAAAAAAGTTTGAAATATCCAATAAATGTCGTTCCACTTCATGATTGTGTCCCACTTGTTGTTGATTCTTCACAAAAAAATACAGTTTTTTATCTTTATGTTTGAAGCCTGAAATGTGGCAAATGGTCGCAAAGTTCAAAGGGGCCGAATACTTTCGCAAGGCACTGTATATATATACTGTATTGTACTAGTAAAAAAAATACAAAATAATAATCTAAAAACTAATTTCTTCCAACATAAATACTGACCAGCACAACAGATCAAATCAAATAACATGGATTGATCAGGAATCTATCCACATGTCTCGATACCATTGGAGAAACCATGGGTGTAATTCAGTGTGAGGGCAGCTAGGGGGGGAGAGGTGTTCAATTGAGAGCCGCTAGCAGAGTGGAGGACTGGGAACAGAGTGGAGGACTGGGAACAGATAGCAGAGCGGAGGACTGGGAACAGCTAGCAGAGCGGAGGACTGAGAACAGCTAGCAGAGCGGAGGACTGAGAACAGCTAGCAGAGTGGAGGACTGGGAACAGCTAGCAGAGTGGAGGACTGGGAGCAGAGTGGAGGACTGGGAACAGCTAGCAGAGTGGAGGACTGGGAGCAGAGTGGAGGACTGGGAACAGCTAGCAGAGTGGAGGACTGGGAACAGAGTGGAGGACTGGGAACAGCTAGCAGAGTGGAGGACTGGGAACAGCTAGCAGAGTGGAGGATTGGGAACAGCTAGCAGAGTGGAGGACTGGGAACAGCTAGCAGAGTGGAGGACTGGGAACAGCTAGCAGAGTGGAGGACTGGGAACAGCTAGCAGAGTGGAGGACTGGGAGCAGCTAGCAGAGTGGAGGACTGGGAGCAGCTAGCAGAGTGGAGGACTGGGAACAGCTAGCAGAGTGGAGGACTGGGAACAGCTAGCAGAGTGTAGGACTGGGAGCAGCTAGCAGAGTGGAGGACTGGGAGCAGCTAGCAGAGTGGAGGACTGGGAGCAGCTAGCAGAGTGGAGGATTGGGGGCAGCTAGCAGAGTAAAGGACTGGGAACAGCTAGCAGAGTGTAGGACTGGGAGCAGCTAGCAGAGTGGAGGACTGGGAGCAGCTAGCAGAGTGGAGGACTGGGAGCAGCTAGCAGAGTGGAGGACTGGGAGCAGAGTGGAGGACTGGGAGCAGCTAGCAGAGTGGAGGACTGGGAGCAGCTAGCAGAGTGGAGGATTGGAAGCAGCTAGCAGAGTGGAGGATTGGAAGCAGCTAGCAGAGTGGAGGATTCGAAGCAGCTAGCAGAGTGGAGGATTGGAAGCAGCTAGTAGAGTGGAGGATTGGGGGCAGCTAGCAGAGTAGAGGACTGGGAACAGCTAGCAGAGTGGAGGACTGGGAGCAGCTAGCAGAGTGGAGGACTGGGAGCAGCTAGCAGAGTGGAGGACTGGGAGCAGCTAGCAGAGTGGAGGACTGGGAGCAGCTAGCAGAGTGGAGGACTGGGAGCATCTAGCAGAGTGGAGGACTGGGAGCAATTTGAGGTGCAGTATTTAAATGACCATATGGACGTTTTTGAGGCGCCAAGAAACCATGCAGCTCTGAAACACACACACACACACACACACACACACACACACACACACACTGCTGGAGCCTTTACACGATCAGAACATTCACAGACTTCTAATTTGTCACAACCACCTCCTGTGGCATAGAACAATGCTGCAGAAATTAGCTGAATAGTTAGAGAGTGAGAGTGAGAGTGAAAGTGAGAGTGAGAGAGAGAGACAGAAAACGGCAGAGAGAAAGAGAGAGAACGACAGGGGGAATGACAGAGAGAGAGACAGAGAGAGAGAGAGAGAGAGAGAGAGAGAGACAGAAAGAATGACAGAATCACAGACAGAGACAAAGAGAGAGAGAGAGAGAAAATAGATTGAAGCTCGTACAAGCATGCACTATTAGAGTACACTACACACATGCAGTAGATGATATCTTGTTGACCCCTTTCTGTGTTTACAAACATCGCCGCATGAGCGTGATGCGCACAAGTCGGTGGCAGTGGGAGATCTTATGGAACACCAGTCAAAATGGCTATATTTACATTTCACCTTTATCTAACAGGTCAGTTAAGAACTCATTCTTATTTACAACGACGGCCTCCCCCTCTCAAACCCGGACGACGCTGGACCAATTGTACGCCGCCCAGTGGGACTCCCAATCACGGTCGGATGTGATACATCCTGGATTTGAACCAGGGACTGTAGTGATGCCTCTAGCACAGAGATGCAGAGCCTTAGACCGCTGTGATACACAGGGAGCCGTGTGATTTACACATTGCTTATGAGTGTATTAAATACTACTTTTGGATTATATGATTGGTATATGATTATATCAAATTTATTTCAATCAAATTTATTTTATAAAGCCCTTCGTACATCAGCTGATATCTCAAAGTGCTGTACAGAAACCCAGCCTAAAACCCCAAACAGCAAGCAATGCAGGTGAAGAAGCACGGTGGCTAGGAAAAAACTCCCTAGAACGGCCAGAACCTAGGAAGAAACCTAGAGAGGAACCAGGCTATGAGGGGTGGGCCAGTCCTCTTCTGGCTGTGCCGGGTGGAGATTATAACAAAACATGGTCAAGATGTTCAAATGTTCATAAATGACCAGCATGGTCGAATAATAATAAGGCAGAACAGTTGAAACTGGAGCAGCAGCACAGCCAGGTGGACTGGGGACAGCAAGGAGTCATCATGTCAGGTATTCCTGGGGCATGGTCCTAGGGCTCAGGTCCTCCGAGAGAGAGAAAGAGAGAAGGAGAGAATTACAGAACGTACACTTAGATTCACACAGGACACCGAATAGGACAGGAGAAGTACTCCAGATATAACAAACTGACCCTAGCCCCCCGACACATAAACTACTGCAGCATAAATACTGGAGGCTGAGACTGGATTGAGACTGAGACTGGAGGCTGAGATATGATTGTTATATGATTATATGATGATTATATGATTGTTATATGATTATATGATGATTATATGATTGTCCTGCTGAATATAATGTTTGTTTCATCATCGTAAATCAACTAAATTACATAAAAAATTCAACCTTTATTACGGCTCTTTGGCTAGCTTTCGCTACAGCCTGTATTACGTCTCTTTGGCTAGCTTTCGCTACAGCCTGTATTACGGCTCTTTGGCTAGCTTTCGCTACAGCCTGTATTACGGCTCTTTGGCTAGCTTTCGCTACAGCCTGTATTACGGCTCTTTGGCTAGCTTTCGCTACAGCCTGTATTACGGCTCTTTGGCTAGCTTTCGATACAGCCTGTATTACGGCTCTTTGGCTAGCTTTCGCTACAGCCTGTATTACGGCTCTTTGGCTAGCTTTCGCCACAGCCTGTATTACGGCTCTTTGGCTGGCTTTCACTACAGCCTGTATTACGGCTCTTTGGCTAGCTTTCGCTACAGCCTGTATTACGGCTCTTTGGCCAGCTTTCGATACAGCCTGTATTACGGCTCTTTGGCTAGCTTTCGATACAGCCTGTATTACGGCTCTTTGGCTAGCTTTCACCACAGCCTGTATTACGGCTCTTTGGCTAGCTTTCGCTACAGCCTGTATTACGGCTCTTTGGCCAGCTTTCGATACAGCCTGTATTACGGCTCTTTGGCTAGCTTTCGCTACAGCCTGTATTACGGCTCTTTGGCTAGCTTTCGTTCCAGCCTGTATTACGGCTCTTTGGCTAGCTTTCGCCACAGCCTGTATTACGGCTCTTTGGCTAGCTTTCGCTACAGCCTGTATGAGTGTTAGCATTCTAGCTAACAACTGCTGTATAAAAAAAATAGTTATTTTGCCAAGATCAAAACCAAAATATTATCTCAGCGACGGTTCAAGTCACAATTGAAACATCATTGTAAAACGTTTGTTTAGAAGTAAACATCCATCTTGGGTATGTTGATTGGGCGCAGATAGCGATGGGTTACTTACTGTTGCCAAGAGTCGCGCCCATCTGTACGTGACGTCAGGTGTGTCGTGTACTGGAACAGGGTCTATAGAGGCCCGCAATTTCCTCTAGTAGGCTAAACCAATAGCAGTCAGACAGAGGCCCTGGAGGAGGGGAAGGCTGTTCCTGCTAAACCACCAGCATTCAGACAGAGTTAGAACCTCTCCCTTCTCCCTGATCTCCCCTCAGAGGTTATGATGCTCCCCTCTCCTCTCCTCTCCTCTCTCACTGACCTCCCCTCAGAGGTTATGATGCTCCCCCCTCCTCTCCCTGACCTCCTCTCAGAGGTAGGGTTGGACACCCACCCCCCTCTCTCCCATCAGAGGTAGTGTAGCTAGAACGTTCTTTGTAAGTAAATATCCCATCAATATTTAATGGAACTGTTTTTGTTTCGGCTTCCTCTCTGTGTGACATCTTGTTTCTGCCCCATCAGGCAGAATGGGCTGTGTACCTTATGATGCTCATCAAGCAGAACACAGACCAGCACTTGCCATCTACAGCCCATACAACGTCTTATGCCTGAAGGCACAATCCTTTTGTCATTGTTGACAAACCAACCAGTCACAGTGGGGTGTGTCTGAAGGCGCCCACGTACTCGGCTCCTAGTAGAAATCGGCTAGGCGAAGCCAACGTCTGTTCCTCTCATACTCCCTTGAAGATAACTTTTCCTGAAAAAACATTTGTCCCTCTTGAGATGCCGTAGCAACATCATAGCCAGTATTCAGTTCCTCAAAATAGTCTGAATTAACCTAGGATTAATCAAGAAATCTGTCATTCATTTTGACGTTTTGCCAAAGAGGTCTTAGTCGCCAATTTGACATCTAACTAAGATGTTTTGTGCAGCATTTCTCAAGTGGAAATTTGAAAACGAGTATTACTCATCGAATGACAACGAACGCTTCATTGAAGAACCCCGTCCATAGTTCCCAACCTCTACTCGGAGTAGTTTTTTTGACCAAGAGGCGCAAACGTTGGCTACTTCGTCTTACCTCAAGAAAACATTTTATGTGAGCGAACTGCCGAAAAATACCATGCCGAACTCCAAAACTAACAAAAAACGTCACACAATTTTACCATAATATATACAATAATATATGCAGGAACTGTTTCCACTGGGAAGCATGCAACAGGCTTTATCCTTCAATGACATTGTTTTTGGACAAGAATGTCATTTTCTGTTATTACTTAAAACTGTGTTTGATGGTCAGCAACCAGCCATGACTTTTGAAATCTACATTTGTCTGCTTAAATGATAATTGTTTTACCATGTCTCTCATGACGAAATGTAGGTCACGCAAGCTGTAGTTCTGTGTTCTGAGATGACTAAAACGAGCAATGACTCACAGACCCGGACTCACGGCAATATAACAGCAATCACATACAACTTGCTTATCAAGGGTCAAACTGCTGTTGTTGGTCTTTAGGGTTGGCTGTTCTAAGTGAGTCTAATTCTCTGTTGTGCACTTAGACACAGCATTGGAAATGAAAGGGGCTTGTAGCCTTGGAAAAGAGGCTTGTTCTGTGTGCTTTTGTGTGTTCAGCGGGGACACGAAACTGAGTGTTTTTTGTGTTCTACGCTGGGTAATGCCCTCTAATGCTGACGGTTGTGTCTCCACAGGAAGTCCTACAAGTCTCAGGTGGGTCCTCCCAAGATACTAGCTGAATTAAATGGCTAGCTACGGCTGCCTAGCTGCCTGGCCTGATTGCCTGCAAGGTTTTTTAAATGTTGTCAAAGCCCAGAGAGGCCTGGCGAAGCGTTAGTGCTCTGTTCTAAGTGTAAATTTAGTGACATTCTGTTCTGTTCTGACAAAGCAGAAAGCAGCAATCAAAACCAACGGGCCTGGGGACAGACGGACGGACAGACGTGGTCCGTGTAGGGATAGATTGGGCTGTTGAATGGTCGTGAATAAAACTAGCACCACTGGGAAAAGAGCAGGTGGAGAGAGGGAGAGGAGAGGGGAGAGGAAGACCCAACTAGGCATCAGGGACGGGTGGAGAGAAGGAGAAGGAGAGGGGAGAGGAAGGCCCACCTAGGAAACACAGAGGGGTGGAGAGAGGGAGAGGAGAGGAGAGGGGAGAGGAAGGCCCAACTAGGAAACACGGGGGGTGGAGAGAGGGAGAGGAGAGGGGAGAGGGAGGCCCAACTAGGAAACACAGATGGGTGGAGAGAGGGAGAAGGAGAGGGGAGAGGAAGGCCCAACTAGGAAACACAGAGGTGTGGAGAGAGGGAGAGGAGAGGAGAGGGGAGAGGAAGGCCCAACTAGGAAACACGGAGGGGTGGAGAGAGGTAGAGGAGAGGGAGGCCCAACTAGGAAACACAGAGGGGTGGAGAGAGGGAAAAGGAGAGGGGAGAGGAAGGCCCAACTAGGAAACACAGAGGGGTGGAGAGAGGGAGAAGGAGAGGGGAGAGGAAGGCCCAACTAGGAAACACAGAGGGGTGGAGAGAGGGAAAAGGAGAGGGGAGAGGAAGGCCCAACTAGGAAACACGGAGGGGTGGAGAGAGGGAGAGGAGAGGAGAGGGGAGAGGGAGGCCCAACTAGGAAACACAGAGGGGTGGAGAGAGGTAGAGGAGAGGGGAGAGGAAGGCCCAACTAGGAAACACAGAGGGGTGGAGAGATGAAGAAGGAGAGGGGAGAGGAAGGCCCAACTAGGAAACACAGAGGGGTGGAGAGAGGAAGAAGGAGAGGGGAGAGGAAGGCCCAACTAGGAAACACGGAGGGGTGGAGAGAAGGAGAGGAGAGGGGAGAGGGAGGCCCAACTAGGAAACACAGAGGGTGGATAGAGGTAGAGGAGAGGGGAGAGGGAGGCCCAACTAGGAAACACAGAGGGGTGGAGAGAGGGAGAGGAGAGGGGAGAGGGAGGCCCAACTAGGAAACACAGAGGGGTGGAGAGAGGGAGAGGAGAGGGGAGAGGAAGGCCCAACTAGGAAACACGGAGGGGTGGAGAGAGGGAGAAGGAGAGGGGAGAGGGAGGCCCAACTAGGAAACACAGAGGGGTGGAGAGAGGGAGAGGAGAGGGGAGAGGAAGGCCCAACTAGGAAACACGGAGGGGTGGAGAGAGGGAGAAGGAGAGGGGAGAGGGAGGCCCAACTAGGAAACACAGAGGGGTGGAGAGAGGGAGAGGAGAGGGGAGAGGAAGGCCCAACTAGGAAACACGGAGGGGTGGAGAGAGGGAGAGGAGAGGGGAGAGGGAGGCCCAACTAGGAAACACAGAGGGGTGGAGAGAGGGAGAAGGAGAGGGGAGAGGAAGGCCCAACTAGGAAACACGGAGGGGTGGAGAGAGGGAGAAGGGAGAGGGGAGAGGAAGACCCAACTAGTCATCAGGGAGGGGTGGAGAGAGGGAGAAGGAGAGGGGAGAGGAAGGCCCAACTAGGAAACACAGAGGGGTGGAGAGAGGGAGAAGGGAGAGGGGAGAGGGAGGCCCAACAAGGCATTTGGGAGGCTGCGAACCGCCAAGCGTAAAGACGAGGCTAGAGTGTTTCTCTTGTTTAGTCCTCCAGTGAAATAACTGAGTGATTGAAGACATTTTATACACACAGAGACTCTTTAATTACGCATCTTCAATGTATCAGTGGAGAGGAAAATACTACAATAATAATCACTTCTGACAAGAGTATCTAGGTTACAATAAAACATCTCTAGCTGTCTTCATTCTTGGTAAAAGGAAGGTGACACTCAGCTGTTTTGACACTTGTGTGTTTCCAAGGCAGGCACCTGTCTGTCTTCTCTGACCTGTCTGTCTTCTCTGTCCTATAGCTGTCTACAGTAGTCCTGAGGTGGTGGAGACACCAGGGACCTGTCTGTCTGACTGAGATTATGGCACAGGCTCACCAATCCAAGAAACCGTCAAGCCCTAGCTTCCTGTTTGAAAAAAACGCACTAAGTATCCACATTAGCAGACCAACAAAAAGGGTTTAATAAGCGAGAGAAAGGGAAAAAAAAGGGGGGGGCTTTTTTAAATCAAGGCAGCAGGCTGTGACTAGACTGTATCTTAGATATGTAGTTTATAGAGTCAGGGTTATGAAGGATCAGGGACGTGAACTGTAACTTAGATGTGTAGTTTATAGGGGTTATGAAGGACCAGGGATGTGAACTGTAACTTAGATATGTAGTTTATAGAGTCAGGGTTATGAAGGACCAGGGATGTGAACTGTATCTTAGATATGTAGTTTATAGAGTCAGGGTTATGAAGGACCAGGGATGTGAACTGTATCTTAGATATGTAGTTTATAGGGATTATGAAGGCTCAGGGATGTGAACTGTATCTTAGATATGTCGTTTATAGGGGTTCTGAAGGACCAGGGATGTGAACTGTAACTTAGATATGTAGTTTATAGAGTCAGGGTTATGAAGGACCAGGGATGTGAACTGTATCTTAGATATGTAGTTTATAGGGGTTATGAAGGCTCAGGGATGTGAACTGTATCTTAGATATGTCGTTTATAGGGGTTATGAAGGACCAGGGATGTGAACTGTAACTTAGATATGTAGTTTATAGAGTCAGGGTTATGAAGGACCAGGGATGTGAACTGTATCTTAGATATGTAGTTTATAGGGGTTATGAAGGACCAGGGATGTGAACTGTATCTTAGATATGTCGTTTATAGGGGTTATGAAGGATCAGGGATGTGAACTGTATCTTAGATATGTAGTTTATAGAGTCAGGGTTATGAAGGACCAGGGATGTGAACTGTAACTTAGATATGTAGTTTATAGGGGTTATGAAGGATCAGGGATGTGAACTGTATCTTAGATATGTAGTTTATAGAGTCAGGGTTATGAAGGATCAGGGATGTGAACTGTATCTTAGATATGTAGTTTATAGAGTCAGGGTTATGAAGGACCAGGGATGTGAACTGTAACTTAGATATGTAGTTTATAGGGGTTATGAAGGATCAGGGATGTGAACTGTAACTTAGATATGTAGTTTATAGAGTCAGGGTTATGAAGGATCAGGGATGTGAACTGTAACTTAGATATGTAGTTTATAGGGGTTATGAAGGATCAGGGATGTGAACTGTATCTTAGATATGTAGTTTATAGAGTCAGGGTTATGAAGGATCAGGGATGTGAACTGTATCTTAGATATGTAGTTTATAGAGTCAGGGTTATGAAGGACCAGGGATGTGAACTGTAACTTAGATATGTAGTTTATAGGGGTTATGAAGGATCAGGGATGTGAACTGTAACTTAGATATGTAGTTTATAGAGTCAGGGTTATGAAGGATCAGGGATGTGAACTGTATCTTAGATATGTAGTTTATAGAGTCAGGGTTATGAAGGACCAGGGATGTGAACTGTAACTTAGATATGTAGTTTATAGAGTCAGGGTTATGAAGGACCAGGGATGTGAACTGTAACTTAGATATGTAGTTTATAGAGTCAGGGTTATGAAGGATCAGGGATGTGAACTGTATCTTAGATATGTAGTTTATAGAGTCAGGGTTATGAAGGACCAGGGATGTGAACTGTAACTTAGATATGTAGTTTATAGAGTCAGGGTTATGAAGGACCAGGGATGTGAACTGTAACTTAGATATGTAGTTTATAGGGGTTATGAAGGATCAGGGATGTGAACTGTAACTTAGATATGTAGTGTATAGGGGTTATGAAGGACCAGTGATGTGAACTGTTTATTGAGTCAGTGTTATGAAGGACCAGGGATGTGAACTGTTTATTGAGTCAGTGTTATGAAGGACCAGGGATGTGAACTGTTTATTGAGTCAGGGTTATGAAGGATCAGGGATGTGAATTTTAATCTGTCAGTCTGTAAGTCGATATAAAGGTCAGGACTCCAAAAGGTTTCTTCTTCACTTCCCCATCACAGTGTAAATCCACTGATTGCTGCCTCTGTATGGGGAGAGCACACGCCTCCATTATGACTGTGTTTCTATGGCACAGTGTAAATCCACTGATTGCTGCCTCTGTATTGGGAGAGCACACGCCTCCATTATGACTGCGTTTCTATGGCACAGTGTAAATCCACTGATTGCTGCCTCTGAATGGGGAGAGCACAAGCCTCCATTATGACTGCGTTTCTATGGCACAGTGTAAATCCACTGATTGCTGCCTCTGTATGGGGAGAGCACAAGCCTCCATTATGACTGTGTTTCTATGGCACAGTGTAAATCCACTGATTGCTGCCTCTGTATGGGGAGAGCACACACCTCCATTATGACTGTGTTTCTATGGCACAGTGTAAATCCACTGATTGCTGCCTCTGAATGGGGAGAGCACAAGCCTCCATTATGACTGCGTTTCTATGGCACAGTGTAAATCCACTGATTGCTGCCTCTGAATGGGGAGAGCACACGCCTCCATTATGACTGCGTTTCTATGGCACAGTGTAAATCCACTGATTGCTGCCTCCGAATGGGGAGAGCACAAGCCTCCATTATGACTGCGTTTCTATGGCACAGTGTAAATCCACTGATTGCTGCCCTGAATGGGGAGAGCACAAGCCTCCATTATGACTGCGTTTCTATGGCACAGTGTAAATCCACTGATTGTTGCCTCTGAATGGGGAGAGCAAAAGCCTCCATTATGACTGTGTTTCTATGGCACAGTGTATTACAGAGCCCCGGTATACTCAATGAGCTGCATGATCTTTGTTTTGTCCCCTCGGCTCAGCTGCAATGTCACGCCGTCTATTCCCTGGTACACTTAAAGTAATGGAACAGAAAGAGAGAAGAAGGAGAGAAAAAGAAGAGGAGGGAGAGAGAAAGAGAAAGGAGAGGAGGAAGAGAGAGAAGGAGGAGGGAGAGAGAGGAGAGAGAGGGAGGAGGGAGAGACACAGGAGAGAGAGAGCTGAGAGAGAAATTAGGAGGGAGAGAGAGAAGGTGGAGGGAGAGAGAGGAGAGGATGGAGAGACGAGAGAAGGTAGAGAGAGGGGAGAGGAGGGAGAGAGAGAAAGGAGAAATCGAAGGAGAGAGAAAGAGAAGAGGGAGTGAGAAAGAGAAAGGAGAGGAGGAAGAGATAGAAGGAGGAGGGAGAGAGAGGAGAGAGAGCTGAGAGAGAAATGATAGGAGGGAGAGAGAGAAGGAGGAGGGAGAGAGAGGAGAGAGAGCTGAGAGAGAAATGAGAGGAGGGAGAGAGATAGAAAGGAGGAGGAGAGAGAGGGAGGAGAAGGAGGAGAGAGAGGGAGGAGGGAGAGACGGGAGAGAGAGAGCTGAGAGAAATGAGAATAGAGAGAAAGAAAGAAGAGTAGGGAGAGAGAGAGGGTGGAGGGAGAGAGAGGAGGGGATGGAGAGATGAGAGGAGGTAGAGAGAGAGGAGAGGAGGGATAGAGAGAAAGGAGAAATTGAAGGAGAGAGAAAGAGAAGCGGGAGAGAGAAGTGAGAGGGGAGAGAGAAAGGGAGGAGGGAGAGAGAGAGGAGAGGAGGGAGAGAGAGGAGAGGATGAATTGAAGGAGAGAGAGAGGAGGAGAAGGGAGAAAGAGAAAAGAAGAGACAAGGGAGAGAGAAGGCAGAGGAGGAGGGAGAAAGAGGAGGGAGGAAGAAAGGAGGAGCAGAATGACATATAAAGTAGAAGAGGTAGAGAGAGGAGAGGCCCACACCATCCTCCCACTGGGCAGAAGAAAAGACAGCACAAAAAGCATCATCTGTTTCCTGAATGGACTTAAACACAGAATGAGAGTCGGGTTAAATATGACCCAAACTGACACCCACACTAAGACCCATGCCGAGACTGACGCCGATGTCGCCGAAGAGGATGGCCGACATTTTACATGCTTCTAAACTGTGCGGTTTTTTTTGCGTTGTTTGTATTTGGTTATTTATTTAATTCATAATGTTGCTGCTACTGTCTCTTATGACCGAAAATAACGTCTGAACATCAGAACAGAGATTACTCATCACGAACTGGAAAAAAGCTTGTTTCCTTTAACGAGAAAGATATTCTGCTCTCCGGGAACAGGCCCAGATCCCCGTCATTTGCTTGAAGAAAAGACGCAGAAAAAGAGGATGCAGATCAGGCTGCTTTCTGAGAATCCGTAGGCGAACGAGTAAATTCCCACTGCCATCTGTTCTACTTGCTAACGTGCAATCATTGGAAAATAAAATTGATGACCTACGATTACGATTATCCTACCAACGGGACATTAAAAACTGTAACATCTTATGTTTCACCGAGATGTGGCTGAACGGCGACACGGATAATACAGAGCTGGTGGGATTTTCCATGCACCGGCAGAACAGAGACGCTACCTCTGGTAAGACGAGGGGTGGGGGGGTGTGTCTTTTTGTCAGTAACAGCTGGTGCGCAATGTCTAATATTAAAGAAGTCTCGAGGTATTGCTCGCCTGAGGTAGAGTACCTTATGATAAGCTGTAGACCACACTATCTACCAAGAGAGTTCTCATCTCTATTATCCGTAGCCATCTATTTACCACCACAGAACGATGCTGGAACTAAGGCCACACTCAACCAATTCTATAAGGTCAAAAGCAAACAAGAAAAATGCTGATCCAGAAGTGACTAGAATATGTTCTGGGATTCATCCAATAGCATTGAAGAGTATACCACCTCAGTCATCGGCTTCATCAATAAGTGCATTGACAACGTTGTCCACACAGTGACCGTACGTGCATATCCCAACCAGAAGCTATGGATTACAGACAACATCCGCACCGAGTTAATCATCCTACCCCCTCCTTTTTCGAACATTCTGTTAAAAATCGCGCAACTTTTCAGCGTCCTGCTACTCATGCCAGGAATATAGTATATGCATATGATTAGTATGTGTGGATAGAAAACACTCTGAAGTTTCTAAAACTGGTTAAATCACGGCTGTGACTATAACAGATCGTGTGTTTCATCGAAAAGCGCAAGAAAAACTGCTCACTGAAAGCTAAAAATAATATCCATGCGTCACTTTCATGGATTGTTAAAAGGGCACAAAATTAATTATGGACGTGCATGCAATTCCTACAGATTCCACACGATGTCGCCATTGTCGTCATTATCCGGGGAGTTTTTTGTTGGTAAATCCAACTAACTGGATTCCATTTCTTCCGGTCTCCGCCAGGATGTTTTGAAGTGCACATTTTCGGCCATTGATTTGAAGACGAGGAGCTATTGAATACACATCGCCCCGTGATCATTTTGATAGATTATTAACGTTTACTAATCTAAAGTTGGATTACAAAAGTATTTTGAAGTGTTTTGTGAAAGTTTGACTTTTTTAATTTAAAAAAATTACGCAGCGTTTTAAAACAATGTTTTTTTTTCTGAATTACACAGCTTCCATAGAAAGCTATTTTGGGTACATATGGACCTATTTAATCGAAAACACTAATCTGGATGCTTATAAAAAATCCCGCTATGCCCTCAGACGAACCATCAAACAAGCAAAGTGTCAACACAGGATTAAGATTGAATCCTACTAAGGTAAAGCCAACCAGATAAGCTAAAAGCCTTTTATGCTCGCTTCGAGGCAAGCAACACTGAAGCATGCACGAGAGTACCAGCTGTTTTGGGTGACTGTGTGGTAACGCTCTCGGTAGCCGATGTGAGCAAGACCTCTAAACAGGTCAACATTCGCAAAGCCTTGAGGTTAGATGGATTATCAGGACGTGTACTCAAGGCATGCACGGACCAACTGCCAAGAGTCTTCACTGACATTTTCAACCTCTCCCTGACTGAGTCTGTAATACCTACATGTTTCAAGTAGACCAACATAGTCCCTGTGCCCAAGGAAGCGAAGATAACCTGCCTAAATGATTAGTAGTACTCACGTCCGTAGCCATGAAGTGCCTTGATAGGCTGGTCATGGCTCACATCAAGAGCATCCTCCCAGATACCATAGATAGACCCACTTCAATACCGCCCCAACAGATTCACAGTTGAAGCAATCTCAATCGCACTCCACACTGCCCTTTCCCACCTGGACAAAAGGAACACCTATGTGAGAATGCTGTTCATTGACTACAGCTCAGCATTCAACACCATAGTGCCCACGAAGCTCATCACTAAGCTAAGGACCCTGAGACTAAACACCTCCATCTGCAACTGGATCCTGGACTTCCTGACGGGCCGCCCCCTGTTCACCCACCGCGTGGACAAACACGACACCAACACCATCATTAAGTTTGCTGACGTCACAACAGTTAGGGCCTGATCACCAACAACGATGAGACAGCCTATAGGGAGGAGGTCAGAGACCTGGCAGTGTGGTGCCAGGACAACAACCTCTCCCTCAATGTGAGCAAGACAAAGGAGCTGATCGTGGACTACAGGAAAAGGTGGACCGAACAGGCCCCCATTAACATCAACGGGACTGAAGTGAAGCGGGTTGAGAGTTTTAAGTTCCTTGGTGTCCACATCACCAACAAACTATCATTGTCCAACCACACCAAGACAGTCGTGAAGAGGGCACGACAACACATACAGTATTCCCCCTCATGAGACTGAAAATATTTGGCATGGGTCCTCAGATCCTCAAAAAGTTATTCAGCTGCACCATCGAGAGCATCCTGACCAGTTGCATCCTGATATGTCAACTGCTCGGGCATCTGACATCTGACCGTAAGGTGCTACGAAGGGTAGTGCGTACGGCCCAGTATATCACTGGGGCCAAGCTTCCTGCCATCCAGGACCTATATAATAGGTGATGTCAGAGGAAGACCCATAAAATTGTCAAAGACTCCAGCCACCCCAGTCATAGACTGTTTTCTCTGCTGCTGCACGGCAAGCGGTACCGGAACGTCAAGTCCAGAACCAAAAAGCTCCTCAACAGCTTCTACCCCCCCAAGCCATAAGACAGCTACCTCCTTAACAGCTACCACCAAGACAACAATTAATCATCAAATAGCCAGCTGGACTATTACATTGACCCCCCCTCCATTTGATTTCTACACTGCTGCTACTCGCTGTTTATTATCAATGCATAGTCACTTCATCCCCATCTACATGTACAAATTACCTCCACTAACCTGTACACTGACTCGGTACCGGTACCCCTTGTATATAGCCTCGTTATTGTTATTTTATTGTGTAACTTTTTTATTATTTTTTACTTTAGTTTATTTGGTAAATATTTTCTTAAACTCTTTCTTGAACGTTACTGTTGGTTAAGGGGTTGTAAGTAAGCATTTCACTGTAAGGTCTACACCTATTGTATTCGGTGGATGTGAAAAATACTAATTGATTTGATTTGACACCCACGCCGACACACACACTGAGACAAACACTAGGAACTTACACCCCAGGTTATGGTCCAGTGTCACGTTCGTTGTAAGGATCGGACCAAGGCGCATCGTGAGTAGAGTTCTACATAATTTGAATAATTCGAAACTCACTGAACAAGAACAACAACCAACCAAACGAAACGTGAAGCTACTGATGTGCACTAAGGCAACTATAGACAAGATCCCAAAACACAAATGAGGAAAATGGCTACCTAAATATGATCCCGAATCAGAGACAACGATAAACAGCTGTCTCTGATTGGGAACCATATCAGGCCAACATAGACATACAAAAACCCCTAGACATACAAAACCCTAGACATACAAAAACTAGAGTACCCACCTTGGTCAGACCCTGACCTAACCAAATATTTAGAAAAACAGAGATATCTAAGGTCAGGGCGTGACACCCGGCCGCAAACTTAAACCTTACAGGGGAGGGGCATAGTCCCCGTTCCCTACACTGATCCCTCCACTTCTGTGGAACCAAACCGTGAATCATCGCCAGAGGCTCAGAACTGGGAACCAGCACTGGAGGCTCTGGACAGTAGCTCGTCGCTGAAGACTCTGGACTGTAGCTCGTCGCTGGAAGCCCCGGACTGGGGGACCGTCGCTGGAGGCTCCGGACTGGGGACCACGCTGGAGGCTCCGGACTGGGGATCATCGCTGATGCGTGGGACCGGAACAGGTGGTGTACTGGAGACCAGGATCGCTGAGCCGGAACAACCCTTCCTGTCTGGATGCCCACTCTAGTGCGCACCTGGGCATCACTGCATAACACGGTGCCTGACCAGTCACACGCTCCCCACGGTAAGCATGGGGAGTTGGCTCAGGTCTGAACCCTGACTCTGCCAATCTCCCCATGTGCCTCCCCAAAAAACTTTTTTTGGGGCTGCTTCTCATACTTGCCTCGTTGATATATCTCCTCGTAACGTCACCGTTCCTCTTTCGCTGCCTCCGCCTGCTTCAATGGCAGTGTCTTGTCCCCTGCCATTACCTCCTCCCAGGTCCAGGATGTCCTCCACTCACTTTTCTCCCGGGCCCAGGATCCCTGCTCCTCTTGAACATGCTGCTTGGTCCTTTTGTGGTGGGATCTTCTGTCACGTTCGTCGTAATAAGGTCAGGGCGTGACAGTACCCCCCAAAGGTAAGGACTCCCGACCGCAAACCTGAACCTATAGGGGAGGGTCCGGGTGGGCATCTACCCTCGGTGGCGGCTCCGGATCGGCCGGGAGTCCTCCCCTTTGGGAGTGAAAAAAACAGAGATATCAACAGAGATATCTAAGATCAGGGCTTAACATCCAGTCAATATGCCAACATACTGTATCTGTTGAACCAGCCACAACATTTACCAGTGTTGAACCGGCCTCAACATTTACCAGTGTTGAACCACCCTCAACATTTACCAGTGTTGAACTGGCCTCAACATTCACCAGTGATGAACCAGGGTCACACAGAGTGTTTAACCTTTAAATGCAGTGGGCTAAATCCGGGTCACACAGAGTGTTTAACCTTTTACCACAGTGGTCTAAATCAGGGTCACACAGAGTGTTTCTTGGTAGTCTTAAACCAATCTACTTTGAAACAAAGTATTACACTTCACACACATGGTTATGGACTTAAAAAAAGAAGACACCATGTCAGATATAGAGTTGAAATGTATTACAGTTTGCGTTTGCATCCTAATATTACACTTTATATACATCGCAGAAGACTGAAATATTACAAAACCATTTGACACAGAAACATCGGCAGGGATTTTTAAACAATGATTATTAATTAGGAAATTCTGAATAATATGAATAACATTCCAACCGACGGTCCACTAGATGGTGAATCGGTCATTTAACTGCAGGACAGGCCTACCACCAATAACTTTATTTAAACATACTGAGGACCACACAATAACTTTATTTAAACATACTGAGGACCACACAGGAACTGTTTAAACTTACCGAGGACCACACAGGAACTGTTTAAACATACTGAGGACCACACAGGAACTGTTTAAACATACTGAGGAAGGTGAACACATGGGGATGAAAGTGGGAAAGATTTTTGGGCACCCACAAGTCCATAGATATGAGTGAGTCCAGTTGTTAATGGGAAGAGACTGAGATGTTACTCTCTCACACTGCCTGAGGGAAACTGACATTATTGTAGAGACAGAGATGTTGCTGTCTCACACTGCCTGAGGGACACTGACATTATTGTAGAGACAGAGATGTTGCTGTCTCACACTGCCTGAGGGAGACTGACAGTATTGTAGAGACAGAGACGTTGCTGTCTCACACTTCCTGAGGGAGACTGACAGTATTGTAGAGACAGAGATGTTGCTGTCTCACACTTCCTGAGGGAGACTGACAGTATTGTAGAGACAGAGACGTTGCTGTCTCACACTTCCTGAGGGAGACTGACAGTATTGTAGAGACAGAGACGTTGCTGTCTCACACTTCCTGAGGGAGACTGACAGTATTGTAGAGACAGAGACGTTGCTGTCTCACACTTCCTGAGGGAGACTGACATTATTGTAGAGACAGAGACGTTGCTGTCTCACACTTCCTGAGGGAGACTGACAGTGTTGTGGGACCTGTCTTGTCAAGAGGATGTGCAGATCTCCGACCCCCTAGTAAAATCCCTAGAAACCTGTCAGGGCACAGGTCACAGTTTTGAGAGGCAGGTTTATGGTACCCACGAGACTCAGGCTCTGGTCTTAGGGGATGGGGAGACTCAGGCTCTGGTCTTAGGGGATGGGGAGACTGAGGCTCCGGTCTTAGGCGATGGGAAGACTCAGGCTCCGGTCGCTCCGGTCTTAGAGGATGGGGAGACTCAGGCTCCGGTCTTAGTGGATGGGGTGTGGAGTGTTCAGCTCAGGCTTTTGAGGTGCTGATAACATCCACCAGCAGGGAATTCATAACAGACATCCCTAAATATGAGCTGAATGCCAGTTTAGAGCCCGCTGGGACCATGGTCCGGCCACCCCATAAGAGGCAGGCAAGGAGCAGCCAGGGGACAAAGTGCTGAGTGTGTCCATACGGAGTCAGCCCACTGCAACCACTCAGGTGCTGGGGATGTTCCCTCACGGAGACAGGACAGGTACAAAGACAGCTCAGGAGTGCTCCCGTGGCCAGGGTCAGGGAGGAGAGCATCGCGATGGCGGCAGCTCCCCAACTGAGGCGTGCTGTGCCCCAGCAGAGTAGATCAGGCATGGAGGTGGTTTCCCAAAAGAGGTGGACTGTGTCCCAGCAGAGGTCAGAAGTCCTGGCATCATAAGCTCTCCATTTGAGCTGGGCCGTGCTCCAGCAGGGACTTCCGGCGCCGACAGAGATGGCCGCCTCGCTTCGCGTTCCTAGGAAACTATGCAGTTTTTTGTTTTTTTACGTGTTATTTCTTACATTAGTACCCCAGGTCATCTTAGGTTTCATTACATACAGTCGAGAAGAACTACTGAATATAAGATCAGCATCAACTCACCATCAGTACGACCAAGAATATGTTTTTCGCGACGCGGATCCTGTGTTCTGCCTTACAAACAGGACAACGGAGTGGATCCTATGCAGCGACCCAAAAAAACGACTCCGAAAGAGAGGGAAACGAGGCGGTCTTCTGGTCAGACTCCGGAGACGGGCACAGCGCGCACCACTCCCTAGCATTCTTCTTGCCAATGTCCAGTCTCTTGACAACAAGGTTGATGAAATCCGAGCAAGGGTAGCATTCCAGAGGGACATCAGAGACTGTAACGTTCTTTGCTTCACGGAAACGTGGCTTACTGGAGAGACGCAATCCGAAGCGGTGCAGCCAACAGGTTTCTCCACGCATCGCGCAGACAGGAAAAAACATCTTTCTGGTAAAAAGAGGGGCGGGGGCGTATGCCTTATGACTAACGTGACATGGTGCGATGAAAGAAACATACAGGAACTCAAATCCTTCTGTTCACCTGATTTAGAATTCCTCACAATCAAATGTAGACCGCATTATATACCAAGAGAATTCTCTTCAATTATAATCACAGCCGTATATATCCCCCCCCAAGCAGACACATCGATGGCTCTGAACGAACTTTATTTAACTCTCTGCAAACTGGAAACAATTTATCCGGAGGCTGCATTCATTGTAGCTGGGGATTTTAACAAGGCTAATCTGAAAACAAGACTCCCCAAATTTTATCAGCATATCGATTGCGCAACCAGGGGAGGAAAGACCTTGGACCATTGTTACTCTAACTTCCGCGACGCATATAAGGCCCTGCCCCGCCCCCCTTTCGGAAAAGCTGACCACGACTCCATTTTGTTGATCCCTGCCTACAGACAGAAACTAAAACAAGAGGCTCCCACGCTGAGGTCTGTCCAACGCTGGTCCGACCAAGCTGACTCCACACTCCAAGACTGCTTCCATCACGTGGACTGGGAGATGTTTCGTATTGCGTCAGATAACAACATTGACGAATACGCTGATTCGGTGTGCGAGTTCATTAGAACGTGCGTTGAAGATGTCGTTCCCATAGCAACGATTAAAACATTCCCTAACCAGAAACCGTGGATTGATGGCAGCATTCGTGTGAAACTGAAAGCGCGAACCACTGCTTTTAATCAGGGCAAGGTGTCTGGTAACATGACCGAATACAAACAGTGCAGCTATTCCCTCCGCAAGGCTATCAAACAAGCTAAGCGCCAGTACAGAGACAAAGTAGAATCTCAATTCAACGGCTCAGACACAAGAGGCATGTGGCAGGGTCTACAGTCAATCACGGACTACAGGAAGAAACCCAGCCCAGTCACGGACCAGGATGTCTTGCTCCCAGGCAGACTAAATAACTTTTTTGCCCGCTTTGAGGACAATACAGTGCCACTGACACGGCCTGCAACGAAAACATGCGGTCTCTCCTTCACTGCAGCCGAGGTGAGTAAGACATTTAAACGTGTTAACCCTCGCAAGGCTGCAGGCCCAGATGGCATCCCCAGCCGCGCCCTCAGAGCATGCGCAGACCAGCTGGCCGGTGTGTTTACGGACATATTCAATCAATCCCTATACCAGTCTGCTGTTCCCACATGCTTCAAGAGGGCCACCATTGTTCCTGTTCCCAAGAAAGCTAAGGTAACTGAGCTAAATGACTACCGCCCCGTAGCACTCACATCCGTCATCATGAAGTGCTTTGAGAGACTAGTCAAGGACCATATCACCTCCACCCTACCTGACACCCTAGACCCACTCCAATTTGCTTACCGCCCAAATAGGTCCACAGACGATGCAATCTCAACCACACTGCACACTGCCCTAACCCATCTGGACAAGAGGAATACCTATGTGAGAATGCTGTTCATCGACTACAGCTCGGCATTCAACACCATAGTACCCTCCAAGCTCGTCATCAAGCTCGAGACCCTGGGTCTCGACCCCGCCCTGTGCAACTGGGTACTGGACTTCCTGACGGGCCGCCCCCAGGTGGTGAGGGTAGGCAACAACATCTCCTCCCCGCTGATCCTCAACACTGGGGCCCCACAAGGTTGCGTTCTGAGCCCTCTCCTGTACTCCCTGTTCACCCACGACTGCGTGGCCACGCACGCCTCCAACTCAATCATCAAGTTTGCGGACGACACAACAGTGGTAGGCTTGATTACCAACAACGATGAGACGGCCTACAGGGAGGAGGTGAGGGCCCTCGGAGTGTGGTGTCAGGAAAACAACCTCACACTCAACGTCAACAAAACTAAGGAGATGATTGTGGACTTCAGGAAACAGCAGAGGGAACACCCCCCTATCCACATCGATGGAACAGTAGTGGAGAGGGTAGCAAGTTTTAAGTTCCTCGGCATACACATCACAGACAAACTGAATTGGTCCACTCACACAGACAGCATCGTGAAGAAGGCGCAGCAGCGCCTCTTCAACCTCAGGAGGCTGAAGAAATTTGGCTTGTCACCAAAAGCACTCACAAACTTCTACAGATGCACAATCGAGAGCATCCTGGCGGGCTGTATCACCGCCTGGTATGGCAACTGCCTCGCCCTCAACCGTAAGGCTCTCCAGAGGGTAGTGAGGTCTGCACAACGCATCACCGGGGGCAAACTACCTGCCCTCCAGGACACCTACACCACCCGATGTCACAGGAAGGCCATAAAGATCATCAAGGACATCAACCACCCGAGCCACTGCCTGTTCACCCCGCTATCATCCAGAAGGCGAGGTCAGTACAGGTGCATCAAAGCTGGGACCGAGAGACTGAAAAACAGCTTCTATCTCAAGGCCATCAGACTGTTAAACAGCCACCACTAACACTGAGTGGCTGCTGCCAACACACTGACACTGACTCAACTCCAGCCACTTTAATAATGGGAATTGATGGGAAATGATGTAAATATATCACTAGCCACTTTAAACAATGCTACCTTATATAAATGTTACTTACCCTACATTATTCATCTCATACGCATACGTATATACTGTACTCTATATCATCGACGGTATCCTTATGTAATACATGTATCACTAGCCACTTTATACTATACTATGCCACTTTGTTTACATACTCATCTCATTGTACATACTGTACCCGATACCATCTACTGTATCTTGCCTATGCTGCTCTGTACCATCACTCATTCATATATCCTTATGTACATATTCTTTATCCCCTTACACTGTGTACAAGACAGTAGTTTTGGAATTGTTAGTTAGATTACTTGTTATTACTGCATTGTCGGAACTAGAAGCACAAGCATTTCGCTACACTCGCATTAACATCTGCTAACCATGTGTATGTGACAAATAAAATTTGATTTGATTTGATTTGATTTGAAGAGCAGATTCCCCAGACTCCACAGCAGTGGGGGGGGGGGGGGGGGAAATGGCTCTGCTGACTGGAGGAAGCCCGGGGTCTGGTCTGCTGTTGCAAGATGCTGAAGAAGACTCTGTATATTCTGTTCCATACCAGCTGTACCTGCAGTACTCCAGCAGGAGAAACGAGCCTGCATGTGACGAATGCAACAATGTGACTCCCTGGTAGTCCAAACAATGTGACTCCCTGGTAGTCCAAACAATGTGGTGTCACTTCAGCCCCACCTGGTTCCAAAGTGGTATCCCACAAGTGGAGGAAAAGGGGCCACAGCATCCATACTGCACCGTCGGCAGGCATGGGGCTCCCATAGACTCCAGAGTGGGGGTACAATCCAAATGGTAGTACCATCTACTAGATACCCCGGTGCCATACACCACTGGACTGCAGGTGGGCACTGTGGATGGTACCCTGCGTCGAAGTGTTGCTCAAAAGTACTCTTGGTAAAGAAAAAATTGTATCTTTAATTTACAATCTGTTGAAACTATGAGAAGTTCAGAACTTTTCTGAAACATCACAACACTGTTGAATAATATATGGCAAATAGAAATCAATACTGGATGGTGTTCAGAGATAGATGGGATTGAGTGTTGCTGAAAGGTAGGACTAAAAACAAAGACAAGATAACTAATGTAAAATGTACTGTGTCCGTAAAATGTATATAATATGTATAAACTGGAAGTAGAAGCCTAAGTGTTGTTGTCCATTAGTTTACTGCAATTAGGGGAGGGGTGGTAGGATTAGGGGAAAATAATGAAGGAAAAGATCTACAATATTAAAGCTGATCTGCCACCTAATTATTAATATTTTCGGTGACGACACAGCCTACAGGGAGGAGGTAGGCACTCTGACGACTTGGTAAATATTATCTGGTGGTGCCTGGTAAACACGTCAGCAAAACAAAGGAGCTGATTGTGGACTTCAGGAAGAACCAGGCTGGACACGCCCCCCCCCCCCCCATCCTCATCAACGGGGCCGCCTTGTTGACGATCAGTAACTTCAAATTCTTCCGCGTACACATCTCAGAGTAGCTGAAATGGTCGAACCACAAGGACACCGCAGTGAAGAAGGTACGACAGCCACTCTTCTACCTCAGGATGCTGATGAAATTAGGCCTGTCTACAAGAGCCTTCAGAGTGTCTTCAAGGGCCCTCAGAGTGTCTTCAAGGGCCCTCAGAGTGTCTTCAAGGGCCCTCAGAGTGTCTTCAAGGGCCCTCAAAGTGTCTTCAAGGGCCCTCAGAGTGTCTTCAAGGGCCCTCAAAGTGTCTTCAAGGGCCCTCAAAGTGTCTTCAAGGGCCCTCAGAGTGTCTTCAAGGGCCCTCAGAGTGTCTTCAAGGGCCCCATTAATAGCATACTGTTGGGCTGAATCACAGCCTGGTAAGGAAACTCCACCGCCGCGGATCGCAAGGTGCTTCAGAGGACCTCTACACCACCAGGTGTCACAGGAAGGCGCCAAGAAGATCATTAGGGACCCAGGTTCAGCCACTCAAGCCATGACATCTTTTCTCCCTTCTTCAATCACTTAGACTCGGACAGTACAGAAGCTGCTTCTCCCACTATGGACAAAAGCCTAAGATTTTATATTAAACACTCAGAATCTGAATATCAGTTATGGAGTGTTGTCCTGTGTTAAACTCTGATTCAGACTGGAACTGTCAGTTATGGAGTGTTGTCCTGTGTTAAACTCTGATTCAGACTGGGACTGTCAGTTATGGAGTGTTGTCCTTTGTTGATCTATGACTATTGACGATAAATATTGTTAGACAGACCATCAGGGTGGAGGAGAATAGAGAAGCCTCCTTCATTGTCCTCCAGTGAAAGGTCTTCTTTGTTGTGAAGAGGGACGATGGCAGCTGGCAGGGTCCGCCCTCTACACAGACAGAGATGAATGTCAAGGAACAAGTGGAGAGAAGCATTTCAATGGAAATCTAAACAGGTGGGCGTGAACAATTTGTTTTGCCATGTTTTCTGTTAACATGTCCCCCAAAACACCCTTTCTCCCCTCCCATCACCCCCCCCATCTTGAAACCCCCCAGACATAATCGAGCCGTGGCAGAAAGAGGGGAGAAACCCTGTCCTGAATGGGGCCATCTTTAATGGGAGGCTTTTGTCATGCAGACACATGTTGTAATTACCAGCTGATGTATCTCTTCTGGCTCCACCCCTTTCTACCAATTGAGTCCAAGCAGTACAAAAGTGTGGTAAGACCCCGAAAACCCTCACAAACTTCCACAGATGCACCGTGAAGGGCATCCTGTTGGGATGTATCACCGCCTGGTACGGCAATTGCACTGTCCGCAACCGCAGGGCTCTCCAGAGGGGGATGTGGGTCAGCCGAAACGTGTCACCGGGGGCACACTGCCTGCCCTCCAGGATATCTACGGGTGTCAATTCAAATTGTTTTTGTCACATGCGCCAAACACAACAGGTGTTGTTGAAGACCAAACACAACAGGTGTTGTTGAAGACCAAACACAACAGGTGTTGTTGAAGACCAAACACAACAGGTGTTGTTGAAGACCAAACATAACAGGTGCCGTGTTGAATACAACAGGTGTAGAAAGGTGTAGACAGGTGTAGACAGGTGTAGACAGGTGTAGACAGGTGTAGACTGGTGTAGACTGGTGTAGACTGGTGTAGACAGGTGTAGACCTTGCCGTAAAAGGCTTATTAACATGCCCTTAACCAACATTGCAGTTCAAGAAATAAAGAAAATATTGATTAGATAATCTAAAGTAAAAAATAACAGAATAAAATAACAATAATGAGGCTCTATACAGGGGGTACCAGTACTGAGTCAATGTGCAGGGTACAAGTTAGTAATGAGGCTATATACAGGGGGTACCAGTACTGAGTCAATGTGGAGGCTATATACAGGGGGTACCAGTACTGAGTCAATGTGGAGGCTATATACAGGGGGTACCAGTACTGAGTCAATGTGGAGGCTATATACAAGGGGTACCAGTACTGAGTCAGTGTGGAGGCTATATACAGGGGGTACCAGTACTGAGTCACTGTGGAGGGGTTCAGGTTATTAATGAGGCTATATACAGGGGGTACCAGTACTGAGTCAATGTGCAGGGTTCAGGTTAGTAATGAGGCTATATACAGGGGGTACCAGTACTGAGTCAATGTGCAGGGTTCAGGTTAGTAATGAGGCTATATACAGGGGGTACCAGTACTGAGTCAATGTGCAGGGTACAGGTTAGTAATGAGGCTATATACAGGGGGTACCAGTACTGAGTCAATATGGAGGCTATATACAGAGGGTACCAGTACTGAGTCAATGTGGAGGCTATATACAGGGGGTACCAGTACTGAGTCAATGTGGAGGCTATATACAGGGGGTACCAGTACTGAGTCAGTGTGGAGGCTATATACAGGGGGTACCAGTACTGAGTCAGTGTGGAGGGGTTCAGGTTATTAATGAGGCTATATACAGGGGGTACCAGTACTGAGTCAATGTGCAGGGTTCAGGTTAGTAATGAGGCTATATACAGGGGGTACCAGTACTGAGTCAATGTGCAGGGTTCAGGTTAGTAATGAGGCTATATACAGGGGGTACCGGTACTGAGTCAATGTGCAGGGTACAGGTTAGTAATGAGGCTATATACAGGGGGTACCAGTACTGAGTCAATGTGCAGGGGTTCAGGTTAGCAATGAGGTTATATACAGGGGGTACCAGCACAGAGTCAATGTGCAGGGGTTCAGGTTATTAATGAGGCTATATACAGGGGGTACCAGTACTGAGTCAATGTGCAGGGTACAGGTTAGTAATGAGGCTATATACAGGGGGTACCAGTACTGAGTCAATGTGGAGGCTATATACAGGGGGTACCAGTACTGAGTCAATGTGGAGGCTATATACAGGGGGTACCAGTACTGAGTCAATGTGCAGGGTACAGGTTAGTAATGAGGCTATATACAGGGGGTACCAGTACTGAGTCAATGTGCAGGGTACAGGTTCGTAATGAGGCTATATACAGGGGGTACCAGTACTGAGTCAATGTGGAGGCTATATACAGGGGGTACCAGTACTGAGTCAATGTGGAGGCTATATACAGGGGGTACCAGTACTGAGTCAATGTGGAGGCTATATACAGGGGGTACCAGTACTGAGTCAATGTGGAGGCTATATACAGGGGGTACCAGTACTGAGTCAATGTGGAGGCTATATACAGGGGGTACCAGTACTGAGTCAGTGTGGAGGCTATATACAGGGGGTACCAGTACTGAGTCAATGTGCAGGGTTCAGGTTAGTAATGAGGCTATATACAGGGGGTACCAGTACTGAATCAATGTGCAGGGTTCAGGTTAGTAATGAGGCTATATACAGGGGGTACCGGTACTGAGTCAATGTGCAGGGTACAGGTTAGTAATGAGGCTATATACAGGGGGTACCAGTACTGAGTCAATGTGCAGGGGTTCAGGTTAGTAATGAGGTTATATACAGGGGGTACCAGCACAGAGTCAATGTGCAGGGGTTCAGGTTATTAATGAGGCTATATACAGGGGGTACCAGTACTGAGTCAATGTGCAGGGGTTCAGGTTATTAATGAGGCTATATACAGGGGGTACCAGTACTGAGTCAATGTGCAGGGGTTCAGGTTGTTAATGAGGCTATATACAGGGGGTACCAGTACTGAGTCAATGTGCAGGGGTTCAGGTTAGTAATGAGGCTATATACAGGGGGTACCAGTACTGAGTCAATGTGCAGGGGTTCAGGTTAGTAATGAGGCTATATACAGGGGGTACCAGTACTGAGTCAATGTGCAGGGGTTCAGGTTAGTAATGAGGCTATATACAGGGGGTACCAGTACTGAGTCAATGTGCAGGGGTTCAGGTTATTAATGAGGCTATATACAGGGGGTACCAGTACTGAGTCAATGTGCAGGGTACAGGTTAGTAATGAGGCTATATACAGGGGGTACCAGTACTGAGTCAATGTGGAGGCTATATACAGGGGGTACCAGTACTGAGTCAATGTGGAGGCTATATACAGGGGGTACCAGTACTGAGTCAATGTGCAGGGTACAGGTTAGTAATGAGGCTATATACAGGGGGTACCAGTACTGAGTCAATGTGCAGGGTACAGGTTCGTAATGAGGCTATATACAGGGGGTACCAGTACTGAGTCAATGTGGAGGCTATATACAGGGGGTACCAGTACTGAGTCAATGTGGAGGCTATATACAGGGGGTACCAGTACTGAGTCAATGTGGAGGCTATATACAGGGGGTACCAGTACTGAGTCAATGTGGAGGCTATATACAGGGGGTACCAGTACTGAGTCAATGTGGAGGCTATATACAGGGGGTACCAGTACTGAGTCAGTGTGGAGGCTATATACAGGGGGTACCAGTACTGAGTCAATGTGCAGGGTTCAGGTTAGTAATGAGGCTATATACAGGGGGTACCAGTACTGAGTCAATGTGCAGGGTTCAGGTTAGTAATGAGGCTATATACAGGGGGTACCGGTACTGAGTCAATGTGCAGGGTACAGGTTAGTAATGAGGCTATATACAGGGGGTACCAGTACTGAGTCAATGTGCAGGGGTTCAGGTTAGTAATGAGGTTATATACAGGGGGTACCAGCACAGAGTCAATGTGCAGGGGTTCAGGTTATTAATGAGGCTATATACAGGGGGTACCAGTACTGAGTCAATGTGCAGGGGTTCAGGTTAGTAATGAGGCTATATACAGGGGGTACCAGTACTGAGTCAATGTGCAGGGGTTCAGGTTGTTAATGAGGCTATATACAGGGGGTACCAGTACTGAGTCAATGTGCAGGGGTTCAGGTTAGTAATGAGGCTATATACAGGGGGTACCAGTACTGAGTCAATGTGCAGGGGTTCAGGTTAGTAATGAGGCTATATACAGGGGGTACCAGTACTGAGTCAATGTGCAGGGGTTCAGGTTAGTAATGAGGCTATATACAGGGGGTACCAGTACTGAGTCAATGTGCAGGGTTCAGGTTAGTAATGAGGATCTATGCAGGGGGTACCAGTACTGAGTCAATGTGCAGGGGTTCAGGTTAGTAATGAGGCTATATACAGGGGGTACCAGTACTGAGTCAATGTGCAGGGGTACAGGTTAGTAATGAGGCTATATACAGGGGGTACCAGTACTGAGTCAATGTGGAGGCTATATACAGGGGGTACCAGTACTGAGTCAATGTGCAGGGGTTCAGGTTAGTAATGAGGCTATATACAGGGGCTACCAGTACTGAGTCAATGTGCAGGGGTACAGGTTAGTAATGAGGCTATATACAGGGGGTACCAGTACTGAGTCAATGTGCAGGGGTACAGGTTAGTAATGAGGTTATATACAGGGGGTACCAGTACTGAGTCAATGTGCAGGGTTCAGGTTAGTAATGAGGCTCTATACAGGGGGTACCAGTACTGAGTCAATGTGCAGGGTTCAGGTTAGTAATGAGGCTATATACAGGGGGTACCAGTACTTAGTCAATGTGCAGGGGTTCAGGTTAGTAATGAGGTTATATACAGGGGGTACCAGTACTGAGTCAATGTGCAGTTGTTCAGGTTAGTAATGAGGCTATATACAGGGGGTACCAGTACTGAGTCAATGTGCAGGGGTTCAGGTTAGTAATGAGGCTATATACAGGGGGTACCGGTACTGAGTCAATGTGCAGGGGTTCAGGTTAGTAATGAGGCTATATACAGGGGGTACCGGTACTGAGTCAATGTGCAGGGGTTCAGGTTAGTAATGAGGCTATGTACAGGGGGGACCAGTACTGAGTCAATGTGCAGGGCTACAGGTTAGTAATGAGGCTATATACAGGGGGTACCGGTACTGAGTCAATGTGCAGGGGTTCAGGTTAGTAATGAGGCTATATACAGGGGCTACCAGTACTGAGTCAATGTGCAGGGGTACAGGTTAGTAATGAGGCTATATACAGGGGGTACCAGTACTGAGTCAATGTGCAGGGGTACAGGTTAGTAATGAGGTTATATACAGGGGGTACCAGTACTGAGTCAATGTGCAGGGTTCAGGTTAGTAATGAGGCTCTATACAGGGGGTACCAGTACTGAGTCAATGTGCAGGGTTCAGGTTAGTAATGAGGCTATATACAGGGGGTACCAGTACTTAGTCAATGTGCAGGGGTTCAGGTTAGTAATGAGGTTATATACAGGGGGTACCAGTACTGAGTCAATGTGCAGTTGTTCAGGTTAGTAATGAGGCTATATACAGGGGGTACCAGTACTGAGTCAATGTGCAGGGGTTCAGGCTATTAATGAGGCTATATACAGGGGGTACCAGTACTGAGTCAATGTGCAGGGTACAGGTTAGTAATGAGGCTATATACAGGGGGTACCAGTACTGAGTCAATGTGGAGGCTATATACAGGGGGTACCAGTACTGAGTCAATGTGGAGGCTATATACAGGGGGTACCAGTACTGAGTCAATGTGCAGGGTACAGGTTAGTAATGAGGCTATATACAGGGGGTACCAGTACTGAGTCAATGTGCAGGGTACAGGTTCGTAATGAGGCTATATACAGGGGGTACCAGTACTGAGTCAATGTGGAGGCTATATACAGGGGGTACCAGTACTGAGTCAATGTGGAGGCTATATACAGGGGGTACCAGTACTGAGTCAATGTGGAGGCTATATACAGGGGGTACCAGTACTGAGTCAATGTGGAGGCTATATACAGGGGGTACCAGTACTGAGTCAATGTGGAGGCTATATACAGGGGGTACCAGTACTGAGTCAGTGTGGAGGCTATATACAGGGGGTACCAGTACTGAGTCAATGTGCAGGGTTCAGGTTAGTAATGAGGCTATATACAGGGGGTACCAGTACTGAGTCAATGTGCAGGGTTCAGGTTAGTAATGAGGCTATATACAGGGGGTACCGGTACTGAGTCAATGTGCAGGGTACAGGTTAGTAATGAGGCTATATACAGGGGGTACCAGTACTGAGTCAATGTGCAGGGGTTCAGGTTAGTAATGAGGTTATATACAGGGGGTACCAGCACAGAGTCAATGTGCAGGGGTTCAGGTTATTAATGAGGCTATATACAGGGGGTACCAGTACTGAGTCAATGTGCAGGGGTTCAGGTTAGTAATGAGGCTATATACAGGGGGTACCAGTACTGAGTCAATGTGCAGGGGTTCAGGTTGTTAATGAGGCTATATACAGGGGGTACCAGTACTGAGTCAATGTGCAGGGGTTCAGGTTAGTAATGAGGCTATATACAGGGGGTACCAGTACTGAGTCAATGTGCAGGGGTTCAGGTTAGTAATGAGGCTATATACAGGGGGTACCAGTACTGAGTCAATGTGCAGGGGTTCAGGTTAGTAATGAGGCTATATACAGGGGGTACCAGTACTGAGTCAATGTGCAGGGTTCAGGTTAGTAATGAGGATCTATGCAGGGGGTACCAGTACTGAGTCAATGTGCAGGGGTTCAGGTTAGTAATGAGGCTATATACAGGGGGTACCAGTACTGAGTCAATGTGCAGGGGTACAGGTTAGTAATGAGGCTATATACAGGGGGTACCAGTACTGAGTCAATGTGGAGGCTATATACAGGGGGTACCAGTACTGAGTCAATGTGCAGGGGTTCAGGTTAGTAATGAGGCTATATACAGGGGCTACCAGTACTGAGTCAATGTGCAGGGGTACAGGTTAGTAATGAGGCTATATACAGGGGGTACCAGTACTGAGTCAATGTGCAGGGGTACAGGTTAGTAATGAGGTTATATACAGGGGGTACCAGTACTGAGTCAATGTGCAGGGTTCAGGTTAGTAATGAGGCTCTATACAGGGGGTACCAGTACTGAGTCAATGTGCAGGGTTCAGGTTAGTAATGAGGCTATATACAGGGGGTACCAGTACTTAGTCAATGTGCAGGGGTTCAGGTTAGTAATGAGGTTATATACAGGGGGTACCAGTACTGAGTCAATGTGCAGTTGTTCAGGTTAGTAATGAGGCTATATACAGGGGGTACCAGTACTGAGTCAATGTGCAGGGGTTCAGGTTAGTAATGAGGCTATATACAGGGGGTACCGGTACTGAGTCAATGTGCAGGGGTTCAGGTTAGTAATGAGGCTATATACAGGGGGTACCGGTACTGAGTCAATGTGCAGGGGTTCAGGTTAGTAATGAGGCTATGTACAGGGGGGACCAGTACTGAGTCAATGTGCAGGGCTACAGGTTAGTAATGAGGCTATATACAGGGGGTACCGGTACTGAGTCAATGTGCAGGGGTTCAGGTTAGTAATGAGGCTATATACAGGGGCTACCAGTACTGAGTCAATGTGCAGGGGTACAGGTTAGTAATGAGGCTATATACAGGGGGTACCAGTACTGAGTCAATGTGCAGGGGTACAGGTTAGTAATGAGGTTATATACAGGGGGTACCAGTACTGAGTCAATGTGCAGGGTTCAGGTTAGTAATGAGGCTCTATACAGGGGGTACCAGTACTGAGTCAATGTGCAGGGTTCAGGTTAGTAATGAGGCTATATACAGGGGGTACCAGTACTTAGTCAATGTGCAGGGGTTCAGGTTAGTAATGAGGTTATATACAGGGGGTACCAGTACTGAGTCAATGTGCAGTTGTTCAGGTTAGTAATGAGGCTATATACAGGGGGTACCAGTACTGAGTCAATGTGCAGGGGTTCAGGTTAGTAATGAGGCTATATACAGGGGGTACCGGTACTGAGTCAATGTGCAGGGGTTCAGGTTAGTAATGAGGCTATATACAGGGGGTACCGGTACTGAGTCAATGTGCAGGGGTTCAGGTTAGTAATGAGGCTATATACAGGGGGTACCGGTACTGAGTCAATGTGCAGGGGTTCAAGTTAGTAATGAGGCTATATACAGGGGGTACCAGTACTGAGTAAATGTGCTTCTACACCTGCATTGTTTGCTGTTTGGGGTTTTAGGCTGGGTTTCTGTACAGCACTTTGAGATATCAGTTGATGTATGAAGGGCTATATAAATACATTTGATTTGATTTGATTTGGTTCAGGTTAGTAATGAGGTTATATACAGGGGGTACAGGTCAGTCAGTGTGCAGGGTACAGGTTAGTAGTGAGGTTATATACAGGGGGTACCAGTACTGAGTCAATGTGCAGGGTACAGGTTAGTAGTGAGGTTATATACAGGGGGTACCAGTACTGAGTCAATGTGCAGGGTTCAGGTTATTAATGAGGCTATATACAGGGGGTACCAGTACTGAGTCAATGTGCAGGGTTCAGGTTATTAATGAGGTTATATACAGGGGGTACCAGTACTGAGTCAATGTGCAGGGTTCAGGTTATTAATGAGGCTATATACAGGGGGTACCAGTACTGAGTCAATGTGCAGGGTACAGGTTAGTAGTGAGGTTATATACAGGGGGTACCGGTACTGAGTCAATGTGCAGGGTACAGGTTAGTAGTGAGGTTATATACAGGGGGTACCAGTACTGAGTCAATGTGCAGGGGTTCAGGTTATTAATGAGGCTATATACAGGGGGTACCGGTACTGAGTCAATGTGCAGGGGTTCAGGTTAGTAATGAGGCTCTATGCAGGGGGTACTGGTACTGAGTCAATGTGCAGGGGTTCAGGTTATTAATGAGGCTATATACAGGGGGTACCGGTACTGAGTCAATGTGCAGGGGTTCAGGTTAGTAATGAGGCTCTATGCAGGGGGTACTGGTACTGAGTCAATGTGCAGGGGTTCAGGTTATTAATGAGGCTATATACAGGGGGTACCGGTACTGAGTCAATGTGCAGGGGTTCAGGTTAGTAATGAGGCTCTATGCAGGGGGTACTGGTACTGAGTCAATGTGCAGGGGTACAGGTTAGTAATGAGGCTCTATACAGGGGGTACTGGTACTGAGTCAATGTGCGGGGGTTCAGGTTAGTAATGAGGCTATATACAGGGGGTACCGGTACTGAGTCAATGTGCAGGGGTTCAGGTTAGTAATGAGGCTCTATGCAGGGGGTACTGGTACTGAGTCAATGTGCGGGGGTACAGGTTAGTAATGAGGCTCTATGCAGGGGGTACTGGTACTGAGTCAATGTGCAGGGGTACAGGTTAGTAATGAGGCTCTATGCAGGGGGTACTGGTACTGAGTCAATGTGCAGGGGTTCAGGTTAGTAATGAGGCTCTATGCAGGGGGTACCGGTACTGAGTCAATGTGCAGGGGTTCAGGTTAGTAATGAGGCTCTATGCAGGGGGTACCGGTACTGAGTCAATGTGCAGGGGTTCAGGTTAGTAATGAGGCTCTATGCAGGGGGTACCGGTACTGAGTCAATGTGCAGGGGTTCAGGTTATTAATGAGGCTATATACAGGGGGTACCGGTACTGAGTCAATGTGCAGGGGTTCAGGTTAGTAATGAGGCTATATACAGGGGGTACCAGTACTGAGTCAATGTGCAGGGGTACAGGTTAGTAATGAGGTTATATACAGGGGGTACCAGTACTGAGTCAATGTGCAGGGTTCAGGTTAGTAATGAGGCTCTATACAGGGGGTACCAGTACTGAGTCAATGTGCAGGGTTCAGGTTAGTAATGAGGCTATATACAGGGGGTACCAGTACTTAGTCAATGTGCAGGGGTTCAGGTTAGTAATGAGGTTATATACAGGGGGTACCAGTACTGAGTCAATGTGCAGTTGTTCAGGTTAGTAATGAGGCTATATACAGGGGGTACCAGTACTGAGTCAATGTGCAGGGGTTCAGGTTAGTAATGAGGCTATATACAGGGGGTACCGGTACTGAGTCAATGTGCAGGGGTTCAGGTTAGTAATGAGGCTATATACAGGGGGTACCGGTACTGAGTCAATGTGCAGGGGTTCAGGTTAGTAATGAGGCTATATACAGGGGGTACCGGTACTGAGTCAATGTGCAGGGGTTCAAGTTAGTAATGAGGCTATATACAGGGGGTACCAGTACTGAGTAAATGTGCTTCTACACCTGCATTGTTTGCTGTTTGGGGTTTTAGGCTGGGTTTCTGTACAGCACTTTGAGATATCAGTTGATGTATGAAGGGCTATATAAATACATTTGATTTGATTTGATTTGGTTCAGGTTAGTAATGAGGTTATATACAGGGGGTACAGGTCAGTCAGTGTGCAGGGTACAGGTTAGTAGTGAGGTTATATACAGGGGGTACCAGTACTGAGTCAATGTGCAGGGTACAGGTTAGTAGTGAGGTTATATACAGGGGGTACCAGTACTGAGTCAATGTGCAGGGTTCAGGTTATTAATGAGGCTATATACAGGGGGTACCAGTACTGAGTCAATGTGCAGGGTTCAGGTTATTAATGAGGTTATATACAGGGGGTACCAGTACTGAGTCAATGTGCAGGGTTCAGGTTATTAATGAGGCTATATACAGGGGGTACCAGTACTGAGTCAATGTGCAGGGTACAGGTTAGTAGTGAGGTTATATACAGGGGGTACCGGTACTGAGTCAATGTGCAGGGTACAGGTTAGTAGTGAGGTTATATACAGGGGGTACCAGTACTGAGTCAATGTGCAGGGGTTCAGGTTATTAATGAGGCTATATACAGGGGGTACCGGTACTGAGTCAATGTGCAGGGGTTCAGGTTAGTAATGAGGCTCTATGCAGGGGGTACTGGTACTGAGTCAATGTGCAGGGGTTCAGGTTATTAATGAGGCTATATACAGGGGGTACCGGTACTGAGTCAATGTGCAGGGGTTCAGGTTAGTAATGATGCTCTATGCAGGGGGTACTGGTACTGAGTCAATGTGCAGGGGTTCAGGTTATTAATGAGGCTATATACAGGGGGTACCGGTACTGAGTCAATGTGCAGGGGTACAGGTTAGTAATGAGGCTCTATGCAGGGGGTACTGGTACTGAGTCAATGTGCAGGGGTTCAGGTTAGTAATGAGGCTCTATGCAGGGGGTACCGGTACTGAGTCAATGTGCAGGGGTTCAGGTTAGTAATGAGGCTCTATGCAGGGGGTACCGGTACTGAGTCAATGTGCAGGGGTTCAGGTTAGTAATGAGGCTCTATGCAGGGGGTACCGGTACTGAGTCAATGTGCAGGGGTTCAGGTTATTAATGAGGCTATATACAGGGGGTACCGGTACTGAGTCAATGTGCAGGGGTTCAGGTTAGTAATGAGGCTCTATGCAGGGGGTACTGGTACTGAGTCAATGTGCAGGGTTCAGGTTAGTAATGAGGCTCTATGCAGGGGGTACCAGTACTGAGTCAATGTGCAGGGTTCAGGTTATTAATGAGGCTATATACAGGGGGTACCAGTACTGAGTCAATGTGCAGGGTTCAGGTTATTAATGAGGTTATATACAGGGGGTACCAGTACTGAGTCAATGTGCAGGGTTCAGGTTAGTAATGAGGCTATATACAGGGGGTACCAGTACTGAGTCAATGTGCAGGGTTCAGGTTAGTAATGAGGCTCTATGCAGGGGGTACTGGTACTGAGTCAATGTGCAGGGTTCAGGTTAGTAATGAGGCTCTATGCAGGGGGTACCAGTACTGAGTCAATGTGCAGGGTTCAGGTTAGTAATGAGGCTATATACAGGGGGTACTGGTACTGAGTCAATGTGCAGGGTTCAGGTTAGTAATGAGGCTCTATGCAGGGGGTACTGGTACTGAGTCAATGTGCAGGGTTCAGGTTAGTAATGAGGCTATATACAGGGGGTACTGGTACTGAGTCAATGTGCAGGGTTCAGGTTAGTAATGAGGCTCTATGCAGGGGGTACTGGTACTGAGTCAAAGTGCAGGGTACAGGTTAGTAATGAGGCTCTATGCAGGGGGTACCAGTACTGAGTCAATGTGCAGGGGTACAGGTTAGTAATGAGGCTATATACAGGGGGTACTGGTACTGAGTCAATGTGCAGGGTTCAGGTTAGTAATGAGGCTCTATGCAGGGGGTACTGGTACTGAGTCAATGTGCAGGGTACAGGTTAGTAATGAGGCTCTATGCAGGGGGTACCGGTACTGAGTCAATGTGCAGGGGTTCAGGTTAGTAATGAGGTTATATACAGGGGGTACCAGTACTGAGTCAATGTGCAGGGTTCAGGTTAGTAATGAGGCTCTATGCAGGGGGTACCGGTACTGAGTCAATGTGCAGGGGTTCAGGTTAGTAATGAGGCTCTATGCAGGGGGTACCGGTACTGAGTCAATGTGCAGGGTTCAGGTTAGTAATGAGGCTCTATGCGGGGGGTACCGGTACTGAGTCAATGTGCAGGGGTTCAGGTTAGTAATGAGGCTCTATGCAGGGGGTACCGGTACTGAGTCAATGTGCAGGGGTTCAGGTTAGTAATGAGGCTCTATGCAGGGGGTACCAGTACTGAGTCAATGTGCAGGGGTACAGGTTAGTAATGAGGCTATATACAGGGGGTACTGGTACTGAGTCAATGTGCAGGGTTCAGGTTAGTAATGAGGCTCTATGCAGGGGGTACTGCTACTGAGTCAATGTGCAGGGTACAGGTTAGTAATGAGGCTCTATGCAGGGGGTACCGGTACTGAGTCAATGTGCAGGGGTTCAGGTTAGTAATGAGGCTCTATGCAGGGGGTACTGGTACTGAGTCAATGTGCAGGGTTCAGGTTAGTAATGAGGCTCTATGCAGGGGGTACTGGTACTGAGTCAATGTGCAGGGTTCAGGTTAGTAATGAGGCTCTATGCAGGGGGTACCAGTACTGAGTCAATGTGCAGGGGTTCAGGTTAGTAATGAGGCTATATACAGGGGGTACCATTACTGAGTCAATGTGCGGGGGTTCAGGTTAGTAATGAGGCTATATACAGGGGGTACCGGTACGGAGTCAATGTGCAGGGGTACAGGTTAGTAATGAGGCTATATACAGGGGGTACTGGTACTGAGTCAATGTGCAGGGTTCAGGTTAGTAATGAGGCTCTATGCAGGGGGTACTGGTACTGAGTCAATGTGCAGGGTACAGGTTAGTAATGAGGCTCTATGCAGGGGGTACCAGTACTGAGTCAATGTGCAGGGGTACAGGTTAGTAATGAGGCTATATACAGGGGGTACTGGTACTGAGTCAATGTGCAGGGTTCAGGTTAGTAATGAGGCTCTATGCAGGGGGTACTGGTACTGAGTCAATGTGCAGGGTACAGGTTAGTAATGAGGCTCTATGCAGGGGGTACCGGTACTGAGTCAATGTGCAGGGGTTCAGGTTAGTAATGAGGTTATATACAGGGGGTACTAGTACTGAGTCAATGTGCAGGGTTCAGGTTAGTAATGAGGCTCTATGCAGGGGGTACCGGTACTGAGTCAATGTGCAGGGGTTCAGGTTAGTAATGAGGCTCTATGCAGGGGGTACCGGTACTGAGTCAATGTGCAGGGTTCAGGTTAGTAATGAGGCTCTATGCGGGGGGTACCGGTACTGAGTCAATGTGCAGGGGTTCAGGTTAGTAATGAGGCTCTATGCAGGGGGTACCGGTACTGAGTCAATGTGCAGGGGTTCAGGTTAGTAATGAGGCTCTATGCAGGGGGTACCAGTACTGAGTCAATGTGCAGGGGTACAGGTTAGTAATGAGGCTATATACAGGGGGTACTGGTACTGAGTCAATGTGCAGGGTTCAGGTTAGTAATGAGGCTCTATGCAGGGGGTACTGGTACTGAGTCAATGTGCAGGGTACAGGTTAGTAATGAGGCTCTATGCAGGGGGTACCGGTACTGAGTCAATGTGCAGGGGTTCAGGTTAGTAATGAGGTTATATACAGGGGGTACCAGTACTGAGTCAATGTGCAGGGTTCAGGTTAGTAATGAGGCTCTATGCAGGGGGTACCGGTACTGAGTCAATGTGCAGGGGTTCAGGTTAGTAATGAGGCTCTATGCAGGGGGTACCGGTACTGAGTCAATGTGCAGGGTTCAGGTTAGTAATGAGGCTCTATGCGGGGGGTACCGGTACTGAGTCAATGTGCAGGGGTTCAGGTTAGTAATGAGGCTCTATGCAGGGGGTACCGGTACTGAGTCAATGTGCAGGGGTTCAGGTTAGTAATGAGGCTCTATGCAGGGGGTACCGGTACTGAGTCAATGTGCAGGGGTTCAGGTTAGTAATGAGGCTCTATGCAGGGGGTACCGGTACTGAGTCAATGTGCAGGGGTTCAGGTTAGTAATGAGGCTCTATGCAGGGGGTACTGGTACTGAGTCAATGTGCGGGGGTTCAGGTTAGTAATGAGGCTCTATGCAGGGGGTACCGGTACTGAGTCAATGTGCAGGGGTTCAGGTTAGTAATGAGGCTCTATGCAGGGGGTACTGGTACTGAGTCAATGTGCAGGGTTCAGGTTAGTAATGAGGCTATATACAGGGGGTACTGGTACTGAGTCAATGTGCAGGGGTTCAGGTTAGTAATGAGGCTCTATGCAGGGGGTACTGGTACTGAGTCAATGTGCAGGGTACAGGTTAGAGGTAATTTGTACATGTAGGTAGGGGTAAAGTGACTATGCTTATATAATAAACAGCCAGTAGCAGCAGTGGAAAAACAAATTGATGTTTGCTGTTTGATGGTTCGTCTGAGGGCTTTTTAATTTTATTAATATTTTTATTTCACCTTTTATTTAACCATTTAGGCTAGTTGAGAACAAGTTCTCATTTACAACTGGGACCTGGCAAAGATAAAGCAAAGCAGTGCGACACAAACAACAACACAGAGTTACACATGGAATAAACAAACGTACAGTCAATAACACAATAGAAAAACATCTATATACATTGTGTATACAGTGTGTGCAAATGGTGTGAGGAGGTAAGGCAATAAATAGGCCATAGTAGTGAAGTAATTACAATTTAGCAAATTAACACTGGAGATAGATGAGCAGTAGTGAGCAGTAGTGATAATGTTGTGCAAAAGAGAGAAAGTAAATAATAATAAAAACAATTTGGGGATGAGGTAGGTAGATTGGGTGGGCTATTTACAGATGGGCTACGTACAGCTGCAGCAATTGGTTAGCTGCTCAGATAGCTGATGTTTAAAGTTAGTGAGGGAGATATAAGTCTCCAGCTTCAGAGATTTTTGCAATTCGTTCCAGTCATTGGCAGCAGAGAACTGGAAGCAAAGGCGTCCAAACAAGGTATTGGATTTGGGGATGATCAGTGAGATATACCTGCTGGAACGTGTGCTACGGGTGGGTGTTGTTATCGTGACCAGTGAGCTGAGGTAAGGCGGAGCTTTACCTAGCAAGGACTTATAGATTACCTGGAGCCAGTGGGTCTGGCGACGAATATGTTGTGAGGTCCAGCCAACGAGAGCATACAGGTCGCAGTGGTGGGTAGAATATGGGGATTTGGTGACAAAACGGATGGCACTGTGATAGACTGCATCCAGTTTGCTGAGTAGAGTGTTAGAAGATATTTTGTAAATGACATCGCCATAGTCGATGATCGGTAGGATATTAATAGCGGGATTTCTTTTAAAGTCCAGATTTGTGTCCCGCTACTTGGAAGCGGCAGATATAGCCTTCAGCTAAGTTCGGATGTTGCCTGTAATCCATGGCTTCTGGTTGGGATATGTACGTACTGTCACTGTGGGAAGGCCAAGATAATCATCAAGGACTTCAGCCACTCGAGCCACAGCCTGTTCACCCCTCTACCATCCAGAAGGCGAGGTTAGTACAGGTGCATCAAAGGTGGGAGCGAGAGACTGAAAAACAGCTTCTGTCTCAAGACCATCAGACTGTTAAATAGTCGACACTAGCCGACAAGTTCCCTGCCCTGAACTGAGTCACTGTTACTACCCGGCTACCGCCTAGTACTCTACCCTGCACCTTATAGACTGCTGCCCTATGTACATGCAGTAGAGTTACTGAACACTGGTCACTTTGATAATATTTACATACTATTTTATGCAATTCATGTGTATATACTGTATTGTAGTCAAGGCTCATCCTATATAACTACTGTCTATACTGTCTATACACACCATCCTATATATATACTGTATTGTAGTCAAGGCTCATCCTATATAACTACTGCTGTACACACATTTACTATTCATATACAGCCCATACTGTATATAAACACCATCATATATACCTACTGTCTATCCTGTCTATACACACCATCCTATATAACTACTGTCTATCCACACTATCCTATATAACTACTGTCTATACACACCATCCTATATAACTACAGTCTATACACACCACCCTATATAACTACTGTCTATACACACTATCCTATATAACTACAGTCTATACACACCACCCTATATAACTACTGTCTATACACACCATCCTATATAACTACAGTCTATACACACCACCCTATATAACTACTGTCTATACACACCATCCTATATAACTACTGTCTATACACACCATCCTATATAACTGCTGCTGTAACAGTGGTTATATTCATGCACATTGGCGCGGCTGGCAAGAAGCAGTGTTTCAAGAAGCCTTCACTTCTCCGGTGTTCGTATGGGAGTTGCAGCGGCCGGACAAGACTGTAACTTTCTATTGGGGAGAAAACGAGATAAAAAAGTAACAAAATATATTTAAAAAGTGACGGACAGTGATACAGTGATACATTCAATACAGCCTTGCACACTCTTGCCTGAATCTAGCTGAGCTAGGGTATAATCATTAGCCCAACATTTGCAAATGTCAGTTTCTATTGGACGAATTCAGTTATTTTTATCCCCGTTTTGTTCTGTTTGCTTCAGCTTAAGAAACGTTTTTCAACAGAGTCTGCAGGTAGCTAACCAACCAGGTTCAATGTCAGCTAGCTAGCTAACCAACCAGGTTCAATGTCAGCTAGCTAGCTAACCAACCAGGTTCAATGTTAGCTAACATTAGGATATAACTGGCAAAGCAAATGGCTCTGAGATACAAATAATATTACTACACAGATCAAACTAAGGGCAACCATGCATGGCATCAGACTGGAGATGCGTCCAACCATGATGTGTACTGGTAAGATAGTCTAGATAGCTACATTTTCAGATATTACACGTTTCAAATTTTTCTATTTCAAGTGTATGATCATATTCTTCATATCTCAGACACATTTGCTTGACTAGTTATAGCCATAGAACCTGGTTGGTTAGCAACCTGCAGATTCATGCAGGGTAGGAACGTCATGAGTTGTGAATATGGTCCATTGTTTAGCTAGCTAGCTACATGTCTTAACAACAGATTCCATTAATTTCAATTTAGTGTACTGTTAGCTAGCTAACGTTACGTTATGCGTTCGGATTCATTGTTTACCGAGCTAGCTATCTAGCTACATTCTTAACAAAAGACTCTCGTGTTAGCGTGCCAGAGTGCAGAAAAAGAAAAAGAAAGAAAAAGTTATACATTTTTTAATGATCAACACCTGTTGAATATGTCCGGTGTCAGTAAACATCTGCAACAACGGGTAATTCAATTGCTGCCAGCAGCACAGTTACAGTCACAAATGCTCTGGATAACATGAAAACTGCCTAAACAGCTCTGCTAGGGGGAGTAAAATGGTCAGAGTGGGGCGTTCTCTCATTTTGTGTCTGGAAGTAGCTAGCCAATGTTAGCATGTTAGCTTGTGTGCTTGACTATTGTTGTGAGGTCAGAGCTTTCGGAGCAACCCTACTTATTGGCCAGAGCGTCCAGACGTGAAACGCTCTGAATTTACGAACAGACAATCTGACAGCACAGTTGCAGTCACCAACGCTCTGGATTACATAATAGGCTAACCTGCTCTGCTAGGGCGAGTAATGTTCAGTGAGCTGTTCTCCCTCTCTTAGATGTCTGGAAGTAGCTGGCAGGTTAGTACAGAACGCTCCGATCAACCCTTAAAGAGATGGGTGGGACTAAGGCTTAAGAGGGTTTGAACAATGCTGAATGGGTGTAGACAAAGAAGGGCTCTCCAATAGCAAAACATTGAAAGACAGTTTCCTCAAAAGTGAGTTTACAAGTCGATCAGCATTCCAAGCAGAATTACTTTCCCATTTTTTTTCCTCAAATGCAGTGTATGATTTGTGACCATTTTGTAGCTCCGACTCTTTACTTTCATCCATTGTAAAACAAAGAAATTAAAATGTTGCTATATAAGACTGAATCCAGGTGGTGAGTCACATAACTAGCAAAGCAAAATGGCTCTGACATACAAATACTGTTACTACACAGATCATACAAGTGATGTTAGCTAGCATGCCAGTAAGCTAACGTTTACAATTTTGACAGAAAGTAATTTTCATTTCAAGATAAAGTGTACTGTTAGCTAGCTAGCTAACATTAGCTTGCTAACAATACACTTTAACTTGAAATAAAAATTATGTTCGGTCAAAATTAGAAACGTGCAATATCTGAAAATGTAGCTAGCTAGACTATCTTACATGGAATGGATGCTACTCCCTGTCATGGATGCCATGCTTGCCCTTACGTTGAAGATATAATATGGAGACAGGTCTCTTTAGCTATCATACTGTAATTCCACTGATTTCAAAACTCGGCCCTCCAGAAAGTGGATAGCAAAACTTACGCAGTTTTACGACATGGTACATTAAACTGGGAACAGGGATTCCTGGGAGTGCATTCTGATTGAAGATCATCAAAGGTAAGTTAATATTTCTAATGCTATTTCTGACGTTTTGTTGACTCCACAACATGGCGGGTATCTGTATGGCTTGTTTTGGTGGCTGAGCGCTGTACTCAGATTATTGCGTGGTGTGCTTTCGCCGTAAAGCTTTTTTTGAAATCTGACACAACGGTTGCATTAAGGAGAAATGTATCTTTAAATATATATATTTTTTTACATCCAGTTTATTCTCTATTGATTGCATTTTGTCCAATAGGACAGATGGTAAAGGCAGGTTACACACTCGCCAACAAATTCTCACAAGGCACCTGGACCTGGGTCCCCTGTCTCAGTCTCTCTTCTTCTTCATGCAAATGACCGGGATTTAGGCCTGGTGCGGTATCAGCTGTAAGGAAAAACCTGTCAAAACCTCTACAGGATCGGTGTTCCGCCCACGGGACAGTTGAGCTAACGTAGGCTAATGTGATTAGCATGAGGTTGTAAGTAACAAAAACATTCCCAGTACATATCTGATATGGGCAGAAATCTTAAATTCTTGTTAATCTAACTGCACTCTCCAACTGTACAGTAGCTATTACAGTGAAAGAATACCATGCTATTGTTTGAGGAGAGTGCATAGTTATGAACTTGAAAATGTATTAATATACCAATTAGGCACATTTGGGCAGTCTGGATACAATATTTTAAACATATTGCAATGGTTCATTGGATCAGTCAAAAAAAAATCCACATACACTGCTGCCATCTAGTGGTCAAAATCTAAATTGTGCCTGGGCTGGAATAATACATTATGGCCTTTCTCTTGCATTTCAAAGATGAAGGTACAAAAAAAGCATGTTTTTTCTTTGAATTATCTTTTACCAGATCTAATGTGTTATATTCTCCTACATTCATTTCACATTTACACAAACTTCAAAGTGTTTCCTTTCAAATGGCATCAAGAATATGCATAGAGGGTCAAGCCTATTATAGGCTATTATCAAGGAGGATAGAGGTTCGAGGTACAACTCCTAGAGCGGGCAGAACGGGTCATAATGGAAGACTGTGGCAACGATCTCTGTGTCTATTTAGGTGAAAATGCTTCTTGCTTGAAATTAATTGGCAAAATAACTGGCCAATCATTGTTTCAAGAGGATTTATGGTTTATGGTTTTCTTGGTCTCTTTTTATCCGTCAGGTACTGCCATTATTTATGTCCGAATGAGGAGGATTGTAAAGTAGAGCCATTATTTATGTCTGCATGAACAGAAGTGTACACACAGTGCACACTGTGTCTCTCCTCCGTCCCTCTTTCCTCTCCTCGCACAGTGTCCCTCCTCCGTTTCTCTTTCCTCTCATCGCACAGTGTCCCTCCTCTGTTGCTCTTTCCTCTCATCACACAGTGTCCCTCCTCTGTTTCTCTTTCCTCTCAACGCACAGTGTCCCTCCTCTGTTGCTCTTTCCTCTCATCGCACAGTGTCCCTGTGTTCATGAGCCTCTTTCACTGTCCATTTGTCCCTCGTCTGATCTTGAGCCCCTCTCCCCTCTCTTCTTCTCCTCCATCTCCATTTTCTTTTTTCAACTCCTCTCCCCTCTTTTCTCCTTCTCTTCCTGTTCTCCCCGCTCACTGTTCTCACTCCAGAAATGATTCAAATGAGCAGGTGTCGCCTGTCCAACACATATAGAGCTCCACCTGAAGCCGAGGGAAATCACTAAGATAATGTATGAAATCCTGCGTGATGTGTTTCTCATGCAGATGGCTGTTTCTCTACTTCTCTCCCCTTTAAGAAGAGTGAAACACCTATGAACATCAAACGTGTTTATTTTTATTTTTATATATTTTAATTTAAATAAAAAAATTATAATCTTTTATAAATCAGCTTTGGACACACGTTGGTCACCATAACTGGTGTAACGCCACCTGGGGCCCAAGGGTAGCGGAGAACAGGCAGGCAGCAACCACCACAGATAGACAGATGTCCTCCAGGGTCCATGTCTGACGTTACTTACAGAAGCATTTAACTCACTCCCACCAGAGGAAACAGGATGTTTCAAATTCACGTCCCCCCCCCCCACCCTAAATATGCAAAGAATACCGCATTGCCAAGCTCCATGGGAGCCCTCTTCTATCAGGAATTAGAGAAGAGCAGAGAGACCTGCTGCTAGCTACATGTCTCAGTCACACTCCAACACCAATATCAATGTGTATGGTAAGGTTAGGATTGGGTTTTTATAGCTATGTAAATATTAGGGCATGCCATTTCTGACACCTCTGTAATTGCTATGGCACATTCGATTGCTGCCACATAAGCAGCAAAAAGGGTTCACCGTAGATGAAGGCTTGAAGTTTCAGCGTTCTCACTAAAGCTGCACGTTGAACGATACTGCAGCATCTCAGTGTGTTGTACTGCAGCATCTCAGTGTGTTATACTGCAGCATCTCAGTGTGTTATACTGCAGCATCTCAGTGTGTTATACTGCAGCATCTCAGTGTGTTGTACTGCAGCATCTCAGTGTGTTGTACTGCAGCATCTCAGTGTGTTATACTGCAGCATCTCAGTGTGTTGTACTGCAGCATCTCAGTGTGTTATACTGCAGCATCTCAGTGTGTTGTACTGCAGCATCTCAGTGTGTTATACTGCAGCATCTCAGTGTGTTGTACTGCAGCATCTCAGTGTGTTATACTGCAGCATCTGTGTGTTATACTGCAGCATCTCAGTGTGTTATACTGCAGCATCTCAGTGTGTTATACTGCAGCATCTCAGTGTGTTATACTGCAGCATCTCAGTGTGTTGTACTGCAGCATCTCAGTGTGTTGTACTGCAGCATCTCAGTGTGTTGTACTGCAGCATCTCAGTGTGTTATACTGCAGCATCTCAGTGTGTTGTACTGCAGCATCTCAGTGTGTTATACTGCAGCATCTCAGTGTGTTATACTGCAGCATCTCAGTGTGTTGTACTGCAGCATCTCAGTGTGTTATACTGCAGCATCTCAGTGTGTTGTACTGCAGCATCTCAGTGTGTTATACTGCAGCATCTGTGTGTTGTACTGCAGCATCTCAGTGTGTTGTACTGCAGCATCTCAGTGTGTTATACTGCAGCATCTCAGTGTGTTGTACTGCAGCATCTCAGTGTGTTGTACTGCAGCATCTCAGTATGTTATACTGCAGCATCTCAGTGTGTTATACTGCAGCATCTCAGTGTGTTGTACTGCAGCATCTCAGTGTGTTATACTGCAGCATCTCAGTGTGTTGTACTGCAGCATCTCAGTGTGTTATACTGCAGCATCTCAGTGTGTTGTACTGCAGCATCTCAGTGTGTTATACTGCAGCATCTCAGTGTGTTATACTGCAGCATCTCAGTGTGTTGTACTGCAGCATCTCAGTGTGTTATACTGCAGCATCTCAGTGTGTTGTACTGCAGCATCTCAGTGTGTTATACTGCAGCATCTCAGTGTGTTGTACTGCAGCATCTCAGTGTGTTATACTGCAGCATCTGTGTGTTGTACTGCATCATCTCAGTGTGTACATTAGACCCTATAACTGGTACATTATACCCTATAACGGGTACATTAAACCCTATAACTGGTACATGAGACCCTATAACTGGTACATTAGACCCTATAACTGGTACATTAGACCCTATAACTGGTACATTAGACCCTATAACTGGTACATTAAACCCTATAACTGGTACATTAGACCCTATAACTGGTCCGTTAGACCCTATAACTGGTACATGAGACCATATAACTGGTACATTAGACCCTATAACTGGTACATTAAACACTATAACTGGTACATTAGACCCTATAACTGGTACATTATACCCTATAACTGGTACATTAGACCCTATAACTGGTACATTATACCATATAACTGGTACATTAGACCCTATAACTGGTACATTAGACCCTATAACTGGTACATTAAACCCTATAACTGGTACATTAGACCCTATAACTGGTCCGTTAGACCCTATAACTGGTACATGAGACCATATAACTGGTACATTAGACCCTATAACTGGTACATTAAACACTATAACTGGTACATTAGACCCTATAACTGGTACATTATACCCTATAACTGGTACATTAGACCCTATAACTGGTACATTATACCATATAACTGGTACATTAGACCCTATAACTGGTACATTAGACCCTATAACTGGTACATTAGACCCTATAACTGGTACATTAGACCAATATACTGTATGTGTCCCCTCTTCTCAAGGAAGTTGAATACAGAACAACAAGCATTCCAACAAAACTGGGGTGAATCTGTGCGAAGATTAAAACTACACAGATTCACAGATATACTTTGCAATCACACAAAGAATCCCTTCCCCTTCTGACCAGATGACTGTTGTTGTTTGTTTGTTTGAATGAAGAATTTGTATTTCTGATTGCCTGGCAGCAATCACTGTAGTCTCTAGTGAATGATTCACTGACTATAACCTTTCCCAGAATGCAGCATAATGAGTTAATCAGGATGGATACAAATCAAGACATAGACCACGAGAACACCTGTTACAGCTCATGGTCATCTTGACTGTGTACAAAGATTTTCTATGATATTGAGAAGATATTCGAGTGACCGCTCTCTCATTTGGAAATACATGTCCTCAAAGATGGAAGGCAGGCGGGTTGAGGGGAGATCAGATTGGACCATTCTAGTTTATGAGAGGCTGGTATGCTTGTGAACAACAGACCATAGAGACAGAAAGAGGACTCATCTTTGTATCTGTGCTATTATAGCATCTGTGACAGAATGGACAGTGCCTCTGAGGCTAACTCCATTTTAAAGTAGTACATGTTCTTCTTCATTGATTGATTGTTCCCAACACCCATTTGACTACTTTAAAATGTGGAAGCCTTCAATAGCAATGTCAATGCTACAACTGGTTATATCTATGAGTCTTCTATCTATCTCTATGACAACAGGCACAACTCTGAAATAAAGTAATTTTTTGGGGTAAGTTGCCAAAATGCCACATGCGTCCACTTATATCAGTGCATTCGCAACAACCTAACCATTAGGAAACTTATATTTAATCAAATAAGCCTCACCTAGCAAATTAGCAATTACATTTTTGAATGACCGAACACTCTTTAATTGACCTCCATACAAAAATTTCTTATTTTTGTGGACAGATGTTGGTGGGAACTGGAAATTGCTATCGTACACATTGATCCAGAGCATCCAAAACATGCTCAACGGGTGACAATTCTGGTGACCATGCAGGCCATGGAAGAACTGAGACATTTTCAGCTTCTAGGAAATGTGTGCAGATCCTTGCGACATGGGGCTGTACATTATCATGCTGAAACATGAGGTGATGGCGGAAGATGAATGGCACGACAATGGGCCTCAGGATCTCGTCTTATACCTTCCCATAACATAACCCCACCGCCACCTTGGAGAACTCTGTTCACAACACTGACATCAGCAAACCACTCGCCCACACGACACTACACACACGGTCTTACATCTGCCCGGTGCAGTTGAAACCGGGATTCATCCGTGAAGAACAGACTTCTCCAGCGTGCCAGAGGCCATCGAAGGTTCTGAGCTTCTGTCCACTGAAGTCGGTTACGACTCCAAACTGCAGTCAGGTCAAGACCCTGGTGAGGGCAACGTGCACGCAGATGAGCTTCCCTGAGACGGTTTCTGACAGTTTGTGCAGAAATTCTTCAGTTGTCTAAACCCACAGTTTCATCAGCTGTCCAGGTGACTGGTCACAGACGATCCCACAGGTGAAGTAGCCGGATATGGAGGTCTTGCCAGTTATGCCAAATTCTCTTCAAATGACGTTGGAAGTTGCTTATGGTGGTGAAATGAACATTACGTTCTCTTCGCACAGCTCTGGTGGCATTGTGCTGTGTGACAAAACTGTACATGTTAGAGGGACCTTGTACTGTCCCCAGCACAAGGTGAACTTGTGTAATGATCATGCTGTTTAAATCAGCTTCTTGAAATGCCACACCTGTCAGGTGGATCGATTATCTTGGTAAAGGAGAAATGCTCCCTAATAGGGGGGTGTAAACAAATGTGTGCACAAAATTTGACAAATCATATTTTTTTCTGCATATGGAACATTTCTGGGATCATTTATTTCAGCTCATGAAGCATGGGACCAACATGTTCATGTTGCGCTTATACGTTTGTTCAGTGTTGCTATGCATCTGTACAGCATGTCAGCATTAAGACTGTAGGTGTATGAAGGTAGCATCTCTCCAAAGAGCCGGAATAAACCAGGGCATAATTAGATGAGGTGAGTGTGTGTTTGTGTGTGTAATTAGATGCACCTGCAGTTCAGCAGGAACTGGCATGAAAACCTTTAAATACATCCTTCAATTGACTAAATCAAAGCCACAAAATAAAAATAACCTCTCACAATCTACGTCTCTCACTCAGCAAACCCAGATACCTAACACGTGCAGAACCACACAGTTAGATAAAATACAAATTTAGATTTTCAGAGGTGAAACCCTATAACATCAACCCCAAGGATATCTGCTTTAGTCTTAAAATGGAAGGGATTACTTCATCACATGTTATGTACACTCACAATGATTCACTGATCTCACAATGATTCACTGATCTCACAATGATTCACTGATCCCACAATGATTCACTGATCCCACAATGATTCACTGATCTCACAATGATTCACTGATCCCACAATGATTCACTGATCTCACAATGATTCACTGATCTCACAATGATTCACTGATCTCACAATGATTCACTGATCCCACAATTATTCACTGATCCCACAATTATTCACTGATCCCACAATGATTCACTGATCTCACAATGATTCACTGATCTCACAATGATTCACTGATCTCACAATGATTCACTGATCTCACAATGATTCACTTCAGACCATGTAAAGCCATGCAAACATACCAATAAGTTCACAAAAAAAAATGGTGCCAGAAAATGAAAATCCATCTGAAATGAGGACCCCATCCGCCGGCCCCATGGAGCACAAATCTGGCATACAGCACAAGTCTTAAAAAAATGTAATTAAACACAGATAAGATTAATACAATCGTTGTTGTTATGGAGGATAGTGGCGGTAGCATCAGACCCCTGTGGGGCTGTTGGAAGGACCTGGGCCCTAGGATGAGGAGAGGAGGGGAGGAGGCCCCTGGGCCCTAGGATGAGGAGAGGAGAGGCGACAAGAACAGGAGAGGAGGGGAGGAGGAGAGGTAGGGAGGAGGAGTGGAGAGGTGGGGAGGAGGCCCCTGGGCCCTAGGATGAGGAGAAGATAAGAGAGGCGACAAGAATAGGAGAGGAGGGTAGGAGAGGAAAAGGGGCGACAAGGAAATGAGAGGAGTGGAGGAGGAGTGGAGGAGGAGTGGTGAGGAGAGGAGAGGACAGGAGAGGAGAGCTGGTGGGGAGGAGAGGAGAGGACAGGAGATGAGAGGAGAGGAGAGGAGAGGTGAGGAGAGGAGAGGAGAGGAGAGGAGAGGAGAGGAGAGGAGAGGAGAGGTGGGGAGGAGGAGAGGAGAGGAGAGGAGGAGCGAAAATAATATGAGAGTAGATTCGGGAGGAGAGGAGACGAGGAACGGAGATGTGGGGTGGAGGGCCTCTCTCTGCCTGGGATTAAAGCAGCCAGGTGGGGGAGTCTGGTGGTTGGAGAGTTTAAATTAGCACTGAGATGACAACCCCCATCAGGACGGATTAGAGCCTGATGTCTGCCAGGCAGAGATGGGCTCAGAGACGGGCTGGAGATGGGTATGGGGTATTGAGCTGGCACTGACAGGGGCATCCATCACACAAGACCCAAGGCGATGTGACACTAGGCAGTCACTCTGCTGTCTGTCTGTCTGTCTGCCGGTCGGTCCTCTACTTTTTCATCGCTTGATAGCTACCTAAACAAATAGCTAGCTAGAACAAAGTGTTAATATAAATTCATTAAAAAAGATTAAAAGCCATGCAAACAAAAGTTTGTCCCGTAGGCATCTACAGAGGGAGCTAAGAGCTGTCAATCATTTACCAGCAACTTCAGTAAAAAGGCTGATGCTAAAGTACAAAATATTAGAGAATGTCAAACCTAAAAATCACCATTAATGCTTGAGACCCTTTTCTTTTCTTCCATAACAGTTATTTTACTTTTACATATATTTTCTTGCACATTCTACAATGACGTCTCTTCCTAACAGGTGAATTGATTATCATATTATCTATCTATCTATCTATCTATCTATCTATCTATCTATCTATCTATCTATCTATCTATCTATTTAATTATTATTATTATTATTATTAGCCCAGGAGGTTATATTAGGATGTTGGAGGACAGTTATGTTCAGTATTTTCATCATAGGATAATGTTATGTTTCTCTCAGTGGCTGCTTGCTCTGTCAAAGCTCAGAGGAGGCCAGTATGGGGGACACTGACACAAATCTTTAAGCTAATTTAAAAAGACAGCATCCAGATTTGGAGGCGAAGTCTCACAGACGGCCAATCGTCCGTCCGTCCGTCCGTCCGTCTGTCTGTCTGTCTGTCTGCAGGATTGTACTAATGTCAAAAAGCTTGGAGAATTAGTGTCTTACTGCCACCTGACAACAGACCCTTTTTTGTTCCCTACCCATTCCCCGGTTCTGAAGGCAAAGCAAAACAAAACTAAAACCAGCAATCCGATTAAAACAATCTCCTTGTGTGCTGATTACCATACATTAACATGAGAAAGAGCCAGGGTGATAAAACAGCGGTAGGTGAGACTCTGGCCCCTCACAACCAGGACCACAATGCTGCGTACCACAAAGTCAGAGAAAGACTCTTCTCTGCCTGGTCTGCCTGCCCATATGTATCCAGCCTGTCTGGCTGGCGCTGATCACCCTAAATGTATCATCTCTCCTACGGTAGCTTACAAACCAGAAATTGTAAAGCCGTAAATGCTGAATGAGGGCTGGGATCAGTTTGGGATGACAGGGTCAAATCTCCACACACCGCCGTCGATGACAGCCCCCAGATACTAACCAGAATAGACCAGAACGTAAAATAGACTAGGAGTACAAAGTAAAACACTCACCCTGAGATAGAGAACGACAGAAGGGACCTCCCTGCACCAACACAACCTGTCCCGCACTCTAAAACTAAAAATGTATGGTCTGCTGGTCTGTTTTTTTCAACACACCCAATAATAGGAAGCAGTAGCCAACCATAGAATTAGAATACTAGAATGTACATGAACCTTCTCATGATGGTCAGAACACTGTGCGATGTTTACCAGTGAGACTGGCAGAATTGTGAACTTACTAAATGACTGAGAGTTTGACAGCGTTAGGCTACTTCTTCTGTAACTATTTTCCTGTCTGGATTTGACTGATTTGGTCAGGGAGTTGATCAACCATGCTGCAGTGATAAGATTTTGTGTAAAACAAGACAGTTGAAGATAATCTGCACTGATAGCTATCTAGCCAGTCAACTTTGGTGGAAATTATTCTATGTATTCACTGCCAATATGCCACCGTTACAAATACACAATAGATGCGGCAGAGGGGTCTATGGAAAGCAGATTGTTCCGTTGAACAGATTGGCGCACATTCAACAAATTTGACCTAACAAAGTGGATATTTGTCAAGTCCGTCATGATTTATGTATTGTGACAGGCCCAACATGTGGTTTGTCCGATTTCAATATATTTGTCCTTTTTCACTGCATAACATGTAGAAGTTGTTAGTTTTCAGGTTTAGAAGAAGTGACTGCTAAATGCTAACTCCTGTTTGTATAAGCTGTTAGCATAGCTAGCATACAGACATCTGTTGTGGTAGTCAAATTCTTTTAAACTATAATGCAGTTGATTGGTGACGATGACATGAATATGTGTTGGGGTTGACATTCAATACTGTCAGCTTTTTACCTCAACATATATATTATATATATATATATATATATATATATATATATTTATTTTATTTTATTTTTTATTTGAAATGTAACCTTAATTTAACTAGGCAAGTCAGTTTAAGAACAAATTCTTATTTACAATGACGGCCTACCGGGGAACTGTGAGTTCTGCCTTGTTCAGGGGCAGGAGGACAGATTTTTACCTTGTCAGCTCGGGGATTCAATTCAGCAACTTTTTAGTTGCTGGCCCAAAGCTCTAACCACTAGACTACCTGCCACCCCAGGTACACATATAAACAATAGCTTTAATTGTAGGCTAATTCTTCTGGCGGTCAATGAGGAGAAATGGGATCTTTCCCTCATGGCCCTGTTTCCCATGGCAATTCCATTGTTTGTTTGAGTTCCATTGTACTCTATAGCACATGAAGCCAGTCCATCCCCAGCCACTGGCTGAAATCAGTTGACGATAGGACTTAGACAAGTTGTAAAAGCAACAAATACTGATATTGTATCATGTAATAGCACTCACAGCCTTCCAAGGAAAAAAAAATAGAGACATTTATTTGTCTGTTTACATGTGTTTATTTACACAGAACTTTTTTATAAAAACCATATCAAGTGTATTTATAATTATATGACAATATTTTCTGTTGACAAAAATTACATTAAACAATTTCTAATATATCACATGCCTTACTTTTGTGTTCCTGCATAAGTCAAATCATGATTATGCCTCTCTGCCGGTTATTCCAATTAGACTGGTTTGGACTTCTCCCTGACCAAGATGGCTGCCATCACCGGACCATTCTGGAACTTTGAGGGTTGATGACATATCCCCTCTAGTAGTTTAATAGGATCTCTATGTACCCAATTGCATTCAGACATTACTTAGTAGTTGTTAGTCTGCCCATTGTTCTCTAAGTGACTACAACATAGCAAACACGTCCAGACCCAGTACAGAATGTGTGGAATAACTAGAGAAATCAGAAAAACAAAGCTGTAAAAAAAAAAAAGACAGGGAGACAGGGGACGTCAGGATGGGGATGGATGCCACCATTTGGTATTTCTACAAAGCTCCAGAGAGGGGCTTGCCTCAAGCCACCCGCCACCCGCGTTTCACACACACACACACACACAGAGAGAGAGAGAGAGAGAGAGAGAGAGAGAGAGAGAGAGAGAGAGAGAGAGAGAGAGAGAGAGAGAGAGAGAGAGAGAGAGAGAGAGAGAGAGAGAGAGAGAGAGAGAGAGAGAGAGAGAGAGAGAGAGAGAGAGAGAGAGAGAGAGAGAGAGAGAGAGAATATGCTAGCTCTTCCACAACAACAACCTGAGCCCCCCCCCCCCCCCCCCACCTCTCTCTCCTTTCTTTCGCTCTCTCCCCCCATGATGCCTAGCTCTCAGCTCTCCAGCGGCAACAGGAAATCAAACAATTAGCAGGAGGGAAATAAAGGTCCTGCTTCACCCTCTGGCTCTTGTAAACATGGAAACATTGTTTGGAGAATGCTGCCTGCCTGCCGTCGTCATCATGGCCAAGCACTGTGTTCCTGCTGGAACTGGCACCCCTAACGACAGCCATGTTCAAACTAACAAAAACAACATGCAGAGCTCCTCATTAAATGAAAACAGAAAAAAAATGAGAAGGGGATATGCAGTCAATTAAATCAATTAGTTAATTTCCTTGTATTTGACTCATGAAGTATAGACAACTTCTGCGGACATGAGACACATTAATATTGAGGAAATAGAAGGAAATAGAATATTGAGGAAATTACAATTTCTATGTATTGATGCCATCTGAAAGGTAACATTAAATGTTGTGCACATGTCAATTAAATGTTGTGCACATGTCAATTAAATGTTGTGCACATGTTAATTAAATGTTGTGCACATGTTAATTAAATGTTGTGCACATGTCAATTAAATGTTGTGCACATGTCAATTAAATGTTGTGCACATGTTAATTAAATGTTGTGCACCTGTCAATTAAATATTGTGCACCTGTCAATTAAATGCATTGGTTGTTATATTTCATTCTTGACCTCTTTTCAAAGTCAAACTACACAACAAAACATAATGCTATGCAGGCACCAATGTTGAGAATATCATCACAACAGTACCCTTAGTCAGGCATTTCCTCGTGCAGTGTAGAGGACTGTGTGTGTGAATGTTCACTTCTCCACAAACGGAGAAACATAATCTAAGACAGACCGTGTTTCAAGTAGTGCTTCTATATGCCTGCAGAATAACTCACATGACTCTTTGGGTGAACATGAATCAACTCTGATAACTAGCATGGTACTCTTTGGGTGAACATGAATCAACTCTGAAGTAGAGAGTTGGTGTCCTGATGTCCTGCCATAGCTCTACAAGCTTCTCTAAGTGGAAGTGTTAAGTATGGGACCCCTTCACAGCAAGGAGTTGGTGTGTACATGACAAAGCAGGCCTGGGTCCAGGACAGGACCCGCAGGACCAAGACATCCCAGTTATACATGTAGGAGAGAGAGAAAGGGAGAACAGGGCAGAGAGATAGAGAATGAGAGAACAGGGCAGAGAGGGTGATAATCAGAGAACAGGACAGGGAGATAGAGAATGAGAGAACAGGGCAGAGAGATGGAGAATGAGAGAACAGGGCAGAGAGGAAGAGCATGAGAGAACAGGACAGAGAGGGAGAGAATGAGAGAACAGGACATAGAGGGAGAGAATGAGAGAACAGGGCAGAGAGGGAGAGAATGAGAGAACAGGGCAGAGAGATAGAGCATGAGAGAACAGGGCAGAGAGGAAGAGAATGAGAGAACAGGACAGAGAGATAGAGAATGAGAGAACAGGACAGAGAGGGAGAGAATGAGAGAACAGGACAGAGAGATAGAGAATGAGAGAAGAGGACAGAGAGATAGAGAATGAGAGAACAGGGCAGAGAGGAAGAGAATGAGAGAACAGGACAGAGAGATAGAGAATGAGAGAAAAGGACAGAGAGGGAGAGAATGAGAGAACAGGGCAGAGAGGGAGAGAATGAGAGAACAGGGCAGAGAGGGAGAGAATGAGAGAACAGGACAGGGAGATAGAGAATGAGAGAACAGGGCAGAGAGATAGAGAATGAGAGAACAGGACAGAGAGATGGAGAATGAGAAAACAGAACAGGGAGAGAGATAATGAGAGAACAGGGCAGAGAGAAAGATAATGAGAAAACAGAACAGGGAGAGAGATAATGAGAATAAATAAACGTGAGTGTTTTCGTGATGATTTGTTTGAGAGGAAGCAGAGACGTTTAAGTATGTGTATATGCAGCAATTTTATTCTCAACTGGTAAATGTATGTTAATAACATTTTTGGGGGGGGATATTGTACGTATTTATGATTAATAAAATGCATACATTAATTATGTAAATACAGTATACGGAACTATATACATATAATATTTGGAAATATATGTTTTAGATACATATAGTAAGTATGAGTAATATGAGTAATATACAAACTTATTTTAACAGTTAAATTGCATAAACATGTTTTAAAATTGATATAAAGATGCAATTCTGTAGTACAGCTCACTTCTATGGCTAATTCAATAATTAGACATCAAATGTAGTCTCACTATTTTAGTGGTTTAACGTTTTTTATACTATCAATTTAAGAATGGTATTGTTTTAACTTCTGCAAGATGTTTGGTGTATCAATTTTATTCATGGCTGGAATATTTAACTACACTTTTGACTTTATTGGTTAAACGATGTTGATGATGTATACGTTTTTGAATCCCAAATGGTTAACGAAAATATAATTGATGAAAAAAAAATTAAAAAACGAAATCACTAAAATTATTTACACATTTTTAACTTTCTTTTTACAAAACCTTTTTAAATGTTCAACTGATTTATGAATCTGATTTTGCTTTTACAATAACCTTTACTATGCAGCTATTTTACACGGGAAGCTTCAATCACATTATCCAGATCATCTTTCAAGCAGTCACGTAGGCACGGGTGGGCCTGGGTTGGCCCCGGGCCCACCCACTGGGGAGCCATGCCCACCTTATCAGATTGAAAAAATTATATATACCGTATATATACTGTATATATACAGTACCAGTCAAAAGTTTGGACACACCTACTCATACCAGGGTTTTTCTTCATTTTTACAATTTTTCTACATTGTAGAATAAAGATAGAATAAAGATATCAAAATGATGAAATAACACATATGGAATCATGTAGTAACCAAAAAAGTGTTTTACAAGTTATAAAACAGAAACATTTTCTCTAAGCCCCATGGCATAATGTGTAGAAATGCAGGAAGTTCTGTTTCCTGTTTGAAAAATACATAATTAGGGGCCCACCCAAATGTCTGCCACCCACCAAATAATGTCTTGCTACACTACTCCTTTTATGGGAATTTTGAAATGATCTCCAGAGATATTTAATGCATAATTAAACAGAAGTTAGATAACCAATGGGGAAAAAAAAGTCAATCAGAAAGGTAGTATATGTTGTATAGCAGGATGTGTGTAAACTAGGGTTTAGGGCTCAGCACTTGTTCATTTTGACTGAGGATACACTAGGGTTTAGGGCTCAGCACTTGTTCATTTTGACTGAGGATACACTAGGGTTTAGGGCTCAGCACTTGTTCATTTTGACTGAGGATACACTAGGGTTTAGGGCTCAGCACTTGTTCATTTTGACTAAGGATAAACTAGAGTTTAGGGCTCAGCTCTGATTCCTTTTGACTAAGGATTGGCAATATTGGCAATATTTCCCTCCGTGAGAAGAAAACGAAAACCTTATTAAGTATTGAACCGTAGTTGAAGAAAAGATGAGGGTGTTATGTCCAGGTAAGAACGGGAAGACGTACAGAAAGTAAATTCATTTCACAATAAAAGGTGATAAAATGTCTGCCTTTGGTGTGTCTGAAAGGTTCTGACCTTCCTAACATTGATTGTTTAAAAAAAAATATATATATTAATAAGTAATAAGCTTACATTTCAATACCGTTATAAATTATTTCCTGAACTCATAACCCAATTGATTGTCTTTCCATTGCGGCAGCGTAACGCCTGATATCAGAGTTTCTCCTATACATCTATGATACTCCAGTCTATTCCAATATGTGTGGTAATTGTATTTTTATCTGGAGAAAAGGACAATTACCATTCTGAAAGATGAACTCAATCACACATCGGGATATTAGATGATACGTTAAAGTTATTATGAGAGTAATAAAGGTACCATATCAAACCAGCAAGAGCATCTAAATCTATTAAATTACTCATTTCATTATAGCCTGTAGACATTTATAAGAAAGAGTCTGTTATCACAGGTGTTTTGGTTTACAGAAGAATATGTCTTCAATTGTTGTAATCTCCAAGACTGGCTCATTCCCTCAGTTTGTACTGCTGTGTGTGTGTCTGTCTATCAATGTCTACATGTATCTATCTCCACATGTGAATATGTATTCAGCTACCTGGGCTGTCCATAGCATGCAGGTCCTATACCTTCACACAACCAGGTTGTGTTGACCTTGAATCCTAACCCAGTGCAACTCAGCAGCCTGACCTGTCCACCGCTTGACTGACCCTGTACCCAGACAGATTGACTGACCCTGTACCCAGCCAGATTGACTGACCCTGTACCCAGACAGATTGACTGACCATGTACCCAGACAGATTGACTGACCCTGTAGCCAGACAGATTGACTGACCCTGTACCCAGACAGTCGGTGTGCTGTTGAACTTCCCTGTAATCACTACCCTGCTCAGTGGCTGTACTGCTGTGGTGGAAAGAGAGAGAGTGATATGTTTGATTGTCACGTACACCAGATAGGTGCAGTGTAATGTGTTGTTTTACAGGGTCAGTCATAGTAGAACGGTGCCCCTGGAGCAAATTAGGGTTTAAGTGCTTTGCTCAGGGGCACATCAACATATTTTTCCTTGTCAACTTGGGTATTCGAACCAGCAACCTTTCAGATGCAGGCCTAATGCTCTAAATGCTAGGCTACATGCTGCCCTACGTGATAGATTAGATAGAGAGATAAATAGAAATGTAGAGTGACAGGGAAATAAAGACAAAGAAAGACAGAAAGAGAGACATGGAGAAAGAGAGAGAGAGAGAGAGAGAGAGAGAGAGAGAGAGAGAGAGAGAGAGGTGGAGAAAGACAGGGAGAGAGAGAGAAAGAGAGAGATAGAGATGGAGAAAGACAGGGAGAGAGAGAGAAAGAGATACAGAAAGAGAGACATGGAGAAACATTAAGAAAGAGAGAGAGAGAAAGAGAGACATGTAGAAAGAGAGAGAGAGAAAGTGTGAGAGAGAAAGAGAGAGAGAGAGAGAGAGAGAGAGAGAGAGAGAGAGAGAGAAAGAGATGGAGAATGGGAGAGATGTTCTGTGTTCTGCTGCCCTCCAATGGCAGCCAGCTGTTGTGCACACAGCACTGCACTGTTTCAATCTGCCAGCCTGGCTTACGATGGACAGTTATCTTATCACACATCGCACAGTGTTCATGCCACAGGCTTCACTCTTAGAAAGGGTTGCATAGGAGAGCCCTTTTTGGCTTCAGACATAATCATTTTTGGTTCCACGTAGAACCCTCTTTGGAAAGTGTTTTACATGAAACCTTAAAGGGTTCTACCTGGAACCAAAGTAATAAAATAAAGATGACATATCTAAAAGAGTGTTTCACACCGTAGCCTGCTGAATATCCCATGGATTGATGTTTCAGCATTGTCTCAGTTCAGAGTTCAGAGTTCAGCTTTCCATATGTGACGGCAACGCACAGCTACAAGCGTCCTGGAGACGGCTGCAGGCGGAGGAGCAATATCCACCATCGTAGTACGGATGGAGCCTGGCCTGGAATGGGAAGCTAACTGAGGCTGGAGAGCTTTGGAAAACCCTCAGTAGATCTAGCGTGCTTTGTAGTATACCTGGGTTGGACTGGACTGGACTGGACTAGACTCCACTGGACTAGACAGAGCAGAACAAAGCAAAATGGAGCATAACAGAACTGAGCAGAGTAGAACAGAACAGAACAGAACAGAGTAGAACAGAACAGAACAGAACAGAGTAGAACAGAACAGAGAATAACAGAACAGAACAGAACAGAACAGAGAATAACAGAACAGAGTAGAACAGAACAGAACAGAGAATAACAGAACAGAACAGAACAGAGAATAACAGAACAGAGTAGAACAGAACAGAGCAGAACAGAACAGAACAGAGAATAACAGAACAGAACAGAACAGAGAATAACAGAACAGAGAATAACAGAACAGAACAGAACAGAGAATAACAGAACAGAGTAGAACAGAACAGAGAATAACAGAACAGAGTAGAACAGAACAGAACAGAGAATAACAGAACAGAACAGAGAATAACATAACAGAACAGAGAATAACAGAACAGAACAGAGAATAACAGAACAGAGTAGGGCCAGAGGCCTCTACACAGGGAGTTCTCATTAAGCCAAATGAGTCCATGCAGGACAGTGTTGTGGTATTGGTAGGAAACAGATGTAGCTGGGCACTAACATGCTGGATCCTCCTGACCAATCACTGTCTCTGTCTGTCCTTTCTGCCTGCTTCACTGGAGATGGGAGATATGTGCTGTTATCTAGTAATTAACACACTTACACAGGTGGTCCAAAAAGCTTCCAAGCACCTTAACATGCTCAAACACACACACACACACACACACACACACACACACACACACACACACACATACAGTACACACACACACACACACACACACACACACACACACACATACAGTACACACACACACACACACACACACACACACACACACACACACACGCACAATCACACACACGCACGCACACACATGCACGCACACACACACACACACACACACATACAGTACACACACATGCATACAGTGCAGACACACCCCCCCCCCCCCCCCACACACACACACACACACACACACACACACACACACACACACACACACACACAGACACAAAAGTAGACAGTGTGCTAAGGCCCAGATGGCTCGGACACAATAGTGGTGGCAGGCAGCAGGCTGTGAGTGATTGATTTCATGCTTGACTGGCTCTGATACAGTCACCTCAGGAGGTGCCAGGCAACCAGCCAGCCAGCCAGCATGCCAGCCTGCCAGCCAGTCAGACAGGGCTTTGGAAGAGGACCAGCCAGTCAGACAGGGCATTGGAAGAGGACCAGCCAGCCAGCCAGCCAGCCAGCATGCCAGCCTGCCAGCCAGGGTATTGGAAGAGGACCAGCCAGCCAGCCTGCCAGTCAGACAGGGCTTTGGAAAAGGACCAGCCAGCCAGCCAGCCAGCCAGTCAGAAAGGGCTTTGGAAGAGGACCAGCCAGCCAGCCAGCCAGTCAGGGCATTGGAAGAGGACCAGCCAGCCAGTCAGGGCATTGGAAGAGGACCAGCCAGCCAGCCAGCCAGCCAGTCAGACAGGGCTTTGGAAGAGGACCAGCCAGCCAGCCAGCCAGGTAGACAGGGCATTGGAAGAGGACCAGCCAGCCAGCCAGCCAGGCAGACAGGGCATTGGAAGAGGACCAGCCAGCCAGTCAGGGCTTTAGAAGAGGACCAGCCAGTCAGCCATTAGGGCTTTAGAAGAGGACCAGTCAGTCAGCCATTAGGGCTTTAGAAGAGGACCAGGCAGTCAGGGCTTTAGAAGAGGACCAGACCAGCCAACCAGGGCTTTAGAAAAGACCAGTCGGTCAGCCAGTCAGGGCTTTAGAAGAGGACCAGTCAGTCAGCCAGGGCTTTAGGAGAGGACCAGTCAGCCAGTCAGGGCTTTAGAAGAGGACCAGTCAGCCAGTCAGGGCTTTAGAAGAGGACCAGCCAGCCAGTCAGGGCTTTAGAAGAGGACCAGTCAGCCAGTCAGGGCTTTAGAAGAGGACCAGGCAGTCAGCCAGTCAGGGCTTTAGAAGAGGACCGGTCAGCCAGTCAGGGCTTTAGAAGAGGACCAGTCAGCCAGTCAGGGCTTTAGAAGAGGACCAGACCAGCCAGCCAGCCATCCAGTCAGGGCTTTAGAAGAGGACCAGTCAGTCAGCCATTAGGGCTTTAGAAGAGGACCAGTCAGTCAGTCAGGGCTTTAGAAGAGGACCAGGCAGTCAGCCAGTCAGGGCTTTAGAAGAGGACCAGCCAGCTATTCAGGGCTTTAGAAGAGGACCAGGCAGTCAGGGCTTTAGAAGAGGACCAGTCAGCTAGTCAGGGCTTTAGAAGAGGACCAGCCAGCCAGTCAGGGCTTTAGAAGAGGACCAGCCAGCCAGTCAGGGCTTTAGAAGAGGACCAGCCAGCCAGTCAGGGCTTTAGAAGAGGACCAGACCAGCCAGCCAGCCAGTCAGGGCTTTAGAAGAGGACCAGCCAGCCAGTCAGGGCTTTAGAAGAGGACCAGTCAGCCAGTCACGGCTTTAGAAGAGGACCAGGCAGTCAGCCAGTCAGTGCTTTAGAAGAGGACCAGTCAGCCAGTCAGGGCTTTAGAAGAGGACCAGACCAGCCAGCCAGCCATCCAGTCATGGCTTTAGAAGAGGACCAGCCAGCCAGTCAGGGCTTTAGAAGAGGACCAGTCAGCTAGTCAGGGCTTTAGAAGAGGACCATGCAGACAGTCAGCCAGTCAAGGCTTTAGGAGATGACCAGCCAGTCAGCCAGTCAGCCAGGTAGGGCTTTAGAAGAGGACCAGCCAGCTATTCAGGGCTTTAGAAGAGGACCAGGCAGTCAGGGCTTTAGAAGAGGACCAGTCAGCTAGTCAGGGCTTTAGAAGAGGACCAGCCAGCCAGTCAGGGCTTTAGAAGAGGACCAGCCAGCCAGTCAGGGCTTTAGAAGAGGACCAGCCAGCCAGTCAGGGCTTTAGAAGAGGACCAGACCAGCCAGCCAGCCAGTCAGGGCTTTAGAAGAGGACCAGCCAGCCAGTCAGGGCTTTAGAAGAGGACCAGTCAGCCAGTCACGGCTTTAGAAGAGGACCAGGCAGTCAGCCAGTCAGTGCTTTAGAAGAGGACCAGTCAGCCAGTCAGGGCTTTAGAAGAGGACCAGACCAGCCAGCCAGCCATCCAGTCATGGCTTTAGAAGAGGACCAGCCAGCCAGTCAGGGCTTTAGAAGAGGACCAGTCAGCTAGTCAGGGCTTTAGAAGAGGACCATGCAGACAGTCAGCCAGTCAAGGCTTTAGGAGATGACCAGCCAGTCAGCCAGTCAGCCAGGTAGGGCTTTAGGGGAGGACTAGCTAGCCAGCCAGCCAGTCAGGGCTTTAGGAGATGACCGGCTGGTCAGCGAGCTAGGGCTTTAGGAGAGGACAAGCCAGCCAGTCAGCCAGTTTGTGCTTTAGGAGAGGACCAGCCAGCCATTCAGCCAGTCAGCCAGCTAGGGCTTTAGGAGAGGACCAGCCAGCCAGTCAGCCAGTCAGCCAGTCAGGCAGTTTGGGCTATATGAGAGGACCAGCCAGCAAGACAGCCAGCCAGCCAGTCAGCCAGCTAGGGCTTTAGGAGAGGACCAGCCAGCCAGTCAGCCAGTTTAAGCCTGAGACTAGGACCAGCCAACCAGTCTGCCAGTTTGGGTCTTAGAAGAGGACCAGCCAACCAGTCAGCCAGCCAGTCAGCCAGTCAGCAGGCCAGTCAGCCAGGCAGACAGTCAGCCAGCTAGGGCTTTAGGAGAGCACTAGCCAGCCAGTCAGCCAGTTTGGGCATTAGGAGATGACCAGCCAGCCAGTCAGCCAGCAAGGGCTTTAGGAGAGGACCAGCCAGCCAGTCAGCCAGTCATCCATGCAGTCAACCAGTCAATCAGCCTGTCAGTTTGGGCCTTAGAAGAGGTCCAGCCAGGCAGTCAGCCAGTCAGTCAGTCAGCCAGTCAGCCAGTCAGTCAGCCAGTCAGCCATCCATCCAGTCAACCAGTCAATCAGCCTGTCAGTTTGGGCCTTAGAAGAAGTCCAGCCAGGCATTCAGCCAGTCAGTCAGCCAGTCAATCAGCCAGCCAGTCAGCCAGGCAGCCAGCAAGTCAGCCAGCCAGTCAGCCAGCCAGACAGCCAGTCAGCCAGTCAGGGCTTTAGGAGAGGACCAAGTTGCGGCCCAAATGGATCCCCTCAAAATATATTGGATCACCTCCATAACACACACTTCACACTCTCAGTGCTCAGGAACACTGGAGGTAGATATATTTTGCCATTGCCATTACAGAAGGGTTATTGTTCATTCAATATGTCTCAGTGTGTCGCTCTCCGTTCAACACAAAATGTTTTTATATTCAACGGGCCCCGCCCATATCCTGTAACATCCAATCCGGTGCCACGGGTGTGTCTGTACACGCCATCGTGCGCTTCTTGATTTTGCCTACCGCCACCAGACGTGTTCATGACATGCAGGTTAAAACCTCTTTGGGCTAGGGGGAAGTATTTTCAAGTCTGGATGAAAAGCGTGCCCAGAGTAAACTGCCTGCTACTCAGGCCCAGACGCTAGGATATGCATATTATTAGTAGATTTGGGATATAAAACACTCTGCAGTTTCTAAAACTGCTTGAATGATGTCTGTGAGAAAACTAAACTCATATGGCAGGCAAAAACCTGTCAAAAAAGCCAACCAGGAAGTGGGAAATCTGAGGTTTGTAGTTTTTCAAGTCATTGCCTATCGAATATACATTGTCTATGGGGTCATATTGCACTTCCTAAGGCTTTCACTAGATGTCTACAGTCTTTAGAACCTTGTCCGATGCTTTTACTCTGAAGGAGTGGGGAATGGGAGCTGAATGAGTCAGAGGTCTGCCAGAGTGGCATGAGCTAATCACGCGCGCTCAAGTGAGAGTTAGCTCTGTTCCATTGCATTTCTACAGACAAAGGAATTCTCCAGTTGGAACATTATTGAAGATTTATGATAAAAAGATCCTAAAGATTGATTCTATACTTCGTTTGACATGTTTCCACGAACTGTAATGTGACTTTCGTCTGAACTTTCGCCTGGACTTGCCCATGCTTCGTGAGTTTGGATTGTGAACTAAACGGTTGAACAAAATGGAGGTATTTGGACACAAATGATAGACTTTATTGAACAAATCAAAAATATATTGTGGAACTGGGATTCCTGGGAGTGCATTCTGATGAAGATCATCAAAGGTAAGTGAATATTTATGATGCTATTCTGACTTCTGTTGACTCCACAACATGGTGGATATATGTATGGCTTGTTTTTGTTTCTGAGCGCTGTACGCAGATTATTGCATGGTGTGCTTTTTCCGTAGTTTTCTGAAATCTGACACAGCGGTTGCATTAAGGAGAAGTGGATCTACAATTCCATGCATAACACTTGTATCTTTTAGTAATGTTTCTTATGATTATTCCTGTAAATCGATGTGGCTCTCTACAAAATCACCAGATGTTTTGGAACTACTGAACATAACGCGCCAATCTAAACTGATTTGGTAAGAATAATGTCCCACAGGTGTGATTGCTACCTCTGATGGTTTAGAGCTTTAGGTTGTTACCTCATACAAGTACGTGGGAGTATGGCTAGACGGTACACTGTCCTTCTCTCAGCACATATCAAAGCTGCAGGCAAAGGTTAAATCTAGACTTGGTTTCCTCTATTGTAATCGCTGCTCTTTCACCTCAGCTGCCAAACTAACCCTGATTCAGATGACCATCCTACCCATGCTAGATTATGGAGAGACTAATTTATAGATCGGCAGGTAAGGGTGCTCTCGAGCGGCTAGATGTTCTTTACCATTCGGCCATCAGATTTCCACCAACACTCCTTATAGGACATATCACTGCACTCTGTACTCTTCTGTAAACTGGTCATCTCTGTAAACCCGTCGCAAGACCCACTGGTTGATGTTTATTTATAAAACCCTCTTAGGCCTCACTCCCCCCTATGTGAGATATCTACTGCAGCCCTCATCCTCCACATACAACACCCGTTCTGACAGTCCCATTCTGTTAAAGGTCCCCAAAGCGCACACGTCCCTGGGTCGCTCCTCTTTTCAGTTCGCTGCAGCTAGCGACTGGAACGAGCTGCAACAAACACTCAAACTGGACAGTTTTATCTCAATCTCTTCATTCAAAGACTCAATCATGAACACTCTTACTGACAGTTGTTGCTGCTTTGTGTGATGTATTGTTGTCTCTACCTTCTTGCCCTTTGTGCTGCTACCATATTGTTGTTATGTTGTGTTGCTACCATGTTGTGTTGCTACCATATTGTTGTTATGTTGTGTTGCTACCATGTTGTGTTGCTACCATATTGTTGTTATGTTGTGGTGCTACCATGTTGTGTTGCTACCATATTGTTGTTATGTTGTGGTGCTACCATGTTGTGTTGCTACCATATTGTTGTTATGTTGTGTTGCTACCATGTTGTGTTGCTACCATATTGTTGTTATGTTGTGGTGCTACCATGTTGTGTTGCTACCATATTGTTGTTATGTTGTGTTGCTACCATGTTGTGTTGCTACCATGTTGTTGCCGTGTTGTGTTGCTACCATGCTGTGTTGCTACCATGCTGTTGTTATGTTGTGTTGCTACCATGTTGTTGTTATTGACATTCCTCTTCTTCCATGACCTTCTCTTCCATAGCCTCTTATTGCCACTCCTCTTCTTCCCACTCCTCTTCCTCCATAGCGTCTGCTTTCCACACCTCTTCTTTCCTAGCCTCTTCATCCCTAGCATCTTCTTCCCTAGCCTCTTCTTCCCTAGCCTCTTCTTCCCTAGCCTCTTCTTCCCTAGCCTCTTCTTCCCTAGCCTCTTCTTCCCTAGCCTCTTCTTCCCTAGCCTCTTCATCCCTAGCCTCTTCTTCCCTAGCCTCTTCATCCCTAGCATCTTCTTCCCTAGCCTCTTCTTCCCTAGCCTCTTCTTCCCTAGCCTCTTCTTTCCTAGTCTCTTCTTTCTTAGCCTCTTCTTCCCTAGCCTCTTCATCCCTAGCCTCTTCTTCCCTAGCCTCTTCTTCCCTAGCATCTTCTTCCCTAGCCTCTTCTTCCCTAGCCTCTTCTTCCCTAGCCTCTTCTTCCCTAGGCTTTTCTTCCCTAGGCTTTTCTTCCCTAGCCTCTTCTTTCCTAGTCTCTTCTTTCCTAGCCTCTTCTTTCCTAGCCTCTTCTTTCCTAGCCTCTTCTTTCCTAGCCTCTTCTTTCCTAGCCTCTTCTTTCCTAGCCTCTTCTTTCCTAGCCTCTTCTTTCCTAGCCTCTTCTTTCCTAGCCTCTTCTTTCCTAGTCTCTTCTTCCCTAGCATCTTCTTCCCTAGCCTCTTCTTCCCTAGCCTCTTCTTCCCTAGCCTCTTCTTCCCTAGGCTTTTCTTCCCTAGGCTTTTCTTCCCTAGCCTCTTCTTTCCTAGTCTCTTCTTTCCTAGCCTCTTCTTTCCTAGCCTCTTCTTTCCTAGCCTCTTCTTTCCTAGCCTCTTCTTTCCTAGCCTCTTCTTTCCTAGTCTCTTCTTTCCTAGCCTCTTCTTTCCTAGCCTCTTCTTTCCTAGCCTCTTCTTTCCTAGCCTCTTCTTTCCTAGCCTCTTCTTTCCTAGCCTCTTCTTTCCTAGCCTCTTCTTTCCTAGTCTCTTCTTTCCTAGCCTCTTCTTTCCTAGCCTCTTCTTTCCTAGCCTCTTCTTCCCACTCCTCTTCTTCTGCTGCATTTAATTGCCAGTGTATTGCCAGTGTTTTTGAGGTTGAGTCCATTCTTAAATAATTTATCACAAAACACGACACGCGTTTATGAAATTGTCTCGTCGAATTACAAATGTTACATTTATTTATGATTAAATTATGATTTGACTTGCCACCGTTGTCTGAGATTATTTGTTTTTTCATTTGATTTGATTTTCCTCACTGTGCTCTCCAGCTATAATGGTGTCGATGTTCATACTCACATGTAATTCAGTTTGCAGTGGAACAGAGGGAGAGGAGAGGAGAGGAGAGGAGAGGAGAGGAGAGGAGAGGAGAGGAGAGGAGAGGAGAGGAGAGGAGAGGAGAGGATAGGAGAGGAGAGGAGAGGAGAGGAGAGGAGAGGAGAGGAGATAGGTGAGGAGAGGAGAGGAGAGGAGAGGAGAGGAGAGGAGAGGAGAGGAGAGGAGAGGAGAGGAGAGGAGAGGAGAGGAGAGGAGAGGAGAGGAGAGGATAGGAGAGGAGAGGAGAGGAGATAGGTGAGGAGAGGAGAGGAGATAGGTGAGGAGATAGAATAGGAGAGATTAGAGAGGAGAGGAGAGGAGAGGAGAGGAGAGGAGAGGAGAGGAGATGAGATAGGTGAGGAGAGGAGAGGAGAGGAGAGGAGAGGAGAGGAGAGGAGAGGAGAGGAGAGGAGATAGGTGAGGAGAGGAGAGGAGATAGGTGAGGAGATAGAATAGGAGAGAAAAGGAGAGATAAGAGAGGAGAGGAGAGAGAGGAGATAGGAAAGGATAGAAGAGGAGAGAGAAGAGGGAGAGGATAGGAGAGAAAGGAGATAGGAAAGGATAGAAGAGGAGAGAGAAGAGGGAGAGGATAGGAGAGAAAGGAGATAGGAAAGGATAGAATAGGAGAGAAGAGGAGAGAGAAGAGAGATAGGAGAGGAGAGTGTGTGTAACAGTATCACCTATACTCTAACACTCAGGGCAATAAAAACAAGAACAGTGTGTTGCAGGCAGCTCAATAAAAAAAGTGTGTTGCAGGCAGCTCAATAAAAACAGTGTGTTGCAGGCAGCTCAATAAAAACAGTGTGTTGCAGGCAGCTCAATAAAAACAGTGTGTTGCAGGCAGCTCAATAAAAACAGTGTGTTGCAGGCAGCTCAATGAAAATACTGTGTTGCAGGCGGCTCAATAATAAACTAAATGAGTGACAGACATATTGAGGAGTTAGAGCTGAGGTAAATTAATACCAACAGTTTAGAATGTTATAAAACAGGGATTAGATTGGGATTTGAGAGGGATTATACAGTGAGTAGACAGGGTTTAGACAGGGATTAGATAGGGATTAGATGTGGATTTCATAGGAATAAGACAGGGATTAGATACAGATTAGATAGGGATTATACATGGATTAGATAGGGATTAGATATACATTAAACAGGGGTAAAACATTAATTAGATCCAGATTAGAAAGGGATTAGGCACATATACGGATTAGACAGGGATTAGATAGGGATTCAAAAGCGATTACATATGGGTTAGACAGGGATTATGCAGTGATTAGACAGTGAATAGACATGTATAAAATAGGGATTACATATGGATTAGACAGGGATTATGCAGCGATTAGACAGGGATTAGACATGGATTAGATAGGGTTTAGAAAGGGAATAAATACAAATAGAGATTACACGGGGATGAGAGAGAGAGAGAGAAGGAGAGAGATGGATTTAAGAGATGGACAGAGAAACAAATGTATCATCTGAGCGCATTCCACTCCAACACCAGCTCCAAACACACATACACACACATATATATATCTTTGGAGACAGCCAAGAAGGAGAGGGGCTGGTGGCAGATGTAGAGGTGAGGGAGAGGGCTGTCCTGCCCGCCTGGGGAGATTGGCATGTGTTCTCCGCGGGCCTCCTGTGGACCTGGGGTCAAAGTACATAAAAGAGCTAAATCCTAAAGCCTCCACTCTCCCCTTCAAACCCAACCTCCTTCCATCCTCTCTCCCCTTCAACCCCAACCCCTTTCCATCCTCTCTCCCCTCAAACCCAACCCCCTTCCATCCTCTCTCCCCTCAAACCCAACCCCCTTCCATCCTCTCCCCCTCAAACCCAACCCCCTTCCATCCTCTCTCCCCTCAAACCCAACCCCGTCCATCCTCTCTCCCCTCAAACCCAACCCCCTTCCATCCTCTCTCCCCTTCAACCCAACCCCCTTCCATCCTCTCTCCCCTTCAACCCAACCCCCTTCCATCCTCTCTCCCCTCAAACCCAACCCCCTTCCATCCTCTCTCCACTTCAACCCAACCCCCTTCCATCCTCTCTCCCCTTCAATCCAACCCCCTTCCATCCTCTCTCCCCTCAAACCCAACCCCCTTCCATCCTCTCTCCCCTCAAACCCAACCCCCTTCCATTCTCTCTCCCCTCAAACCCAACCCCCTTCCATCCTCTCTCCACTTCAACCCAACCTTCCCCCTCACCTACCCTCCCTGCCCCCTTTCGCCCCCTCTCACCTCCTTCAAACCCCTCGAACAAGACCCCTCTCCATCGCCTCCCCCAGCTTCCTCTCATCCCCCTTGAACCCCGTCCTCTCGTCCACCTCGCTCCAGACCCCAGCCTACTCTCATCCTCCTTGAACCCCGTCCTCTCGTCCACCTTGCCCCAGACCCCAGCCTCCTCTCATCCCCCTTGAACCCCGTCCTCTCATCCACCTCGCCCCAGACCCCAGCCCCCACTCATCCCCCTTGAACCCCGTCCTCTCATCCACCTCGCCCCAGAACCCAGCCTTCTCTCATCCACCTCACCCTCTCATCCACCCCGTCCTCTCATCCACCCCAGACCCCAGACCCCAGACCCCGGTCTCATCTGTCTACACCCTGTGATCTCAAAGAGACACATGTCTGTCTGACTGTCTGTCCACCCCATAATATCTTCCTGGTTTTGGGTCCTCCTCTCCTCCCCTCCCTTCTCCTTCCACTCTCCTCTCCCAAAAACAAAACAGGTCCCCAATCATCCATGTGCCACAGTATGGGATCTCTTTGGGGTTCAAATCCTGTGACTCCCCATATGCACATATCCCTATCCAGACACACATACTGGGTCATGAGAATCAGAGAGGTGTTTCTCTGGGCCGTGGGTGGGGAGGGAGAAATCTAGAACTCAATCTGAAATAAAGACAGTTGCTGGACAAGGGTAGTCCCAACGTAGGTTTAGAAGGTGGAACAATTTTTACGGGCAATAAAAACACAATGGACCTCGCTGGGCTGCGACGGAAAACTCATGATTTAATTAACAGCAGAGAGACAGCCAGCCAAGCAACTCTATGGTTGAGTCCAAAATAGCACCCTATCCCCATTATATGGAATAAGACATTACATTTGGGACACAGTTACGGGCTCCCGAGTGGATCAGCGGTCTAAAGCACTGCATCTCAGTGCAAGAGGCGTCACTACAGTCCCTGGTTCGAATCCAGGCTGTATCACATCAGGCCATGATTGGGCGGTGAACAATTGGCCCAGCGTTGTCCGGGTTTGGCCGGGGTAGGCCGCCATTGTAAATAAGAATTTGTTCTTAACTGTCTTGCCTGGTTAAATAAAATAAAATATATAATATCCTGTTTATTTCTCCTCAAGTAGAGCTGGTTCCAGACCTTACAGCTTGTTCTGCAAATCAGACCACAACTCTTCCTGCTTACGAGCAAAAACTCAAACAGGAAGGACTACTGACATGCTCAGTATGGAAGTGGTCAGATGAAGCAGATGCTAAGCTACAGGAAGGCTCTGCTAGCACAGACTGTAATATGTTCTGGGATTCATCTGATAACATGGAGGAGTTCACCACATCAGTCACCGGCTTCATTAATAAGTGCATTGATGACACTGTCCCCACAGTGATCGTACGTACATATCCCAACCAGAAGCCAGTAGGCATGAAATACAGGCAACATCCACACTAAGCTAAAGGCTTAGAGCTGCCGTGTTCAAGGAGCGGGACAATTATAAGAAATCCCACTACCTCCGAAGAGCTATCAAACAGACCAAGTGTAAAGACAGGACAAAGATCGAATCCCCGACTTTGATGCTCGATGGATTTGGCAGGTCTCGCAAACTATCAAAGGGAATCTCTGCCCTGTAGTTATATGTTTATATGTATATGTACCTTAGTTTAGGCACTAAAGCTCCAGCTCTATTACATCTATAAACAATCTCTATGAAATGCTGTGAAAAGACTGGTCATGGCTCACATCAACACCGTCATCCCAGACACCCTGGACACATTCACACACCGCCCCAACAGATCCACAGATGATGCAATCTCTATTGCACTCCACACTGCCCTCACCCACCTGGACAAGAGGAATACCTATGTGAGAATGCTGTGTCGTGACTTGACTTTGAAATTAATCTGAATATGGTTATTTATCTAATTAACTATGCTTAATTGTTACCTGATTAAATTTATAAGGTAACAATTAACTAATTTGCTTCTGGGGAACCACGAGAGCAGTTCTTTGAAGAGTTACCATCTCCCCAATTAAAATCTAAAGTCTTTAAATCTATAAACAGTCAACTTGTTAATCAACTTGTTAATCATAACCTCATATCATATCAACATTCTGAACAGTCGGAATCTCCATCTGCAAAAACCCAAAGCTTTATTACGGTTCAGTACTACACAAATTGGTTTAACCTTTTTGGGATAGGGGGCAGCATTTTCACTTTTGGATGAATAGAGTACCAGAGTGAACTGCCTCCTACTCTGTCCCAGATGCTAATATATGCATAGTATTGGATAGAAAACACTCGGAAGTTTCTAAAACTGTTTGAATGATGTCTGTGAGTATAACAGAACTCACATGGCAGGCAAAAACCTGAGAAAAATTCAACCAGGAAGTGGGACATCTGAGGTTTGTAGTTTTTCAAAGCTTGGCCTACCGAATACAAATTGAGATATGGATGAGGTTGCACTTTCTAGGGCTTCCACTAGATGTCAACCGTCTTTAGAAACTGGTTTGAGGATTTTACTATAAAGGAGAGGATCATGAGACCCCTTTGAGTCAGTGGTCTGGCAGAGAGCGTTGGTCTAATGACGCGCGCTCCCGACAAAGTTACCTCTCGTTCCAGTGCTTTTCTGAAGACAAAGGAATCCTCCGGTTGGAACATTATTGATGTTTTATGTTAAAAACATCCTAACGATTGATTCCATACATCGTGTTTCCAAAGGACTGTAACAGAACTGTTAGAGTTTTTGTTTGGATGAAGTGCCTGCACCTCATGAAGATGGATTACTGGGCTGACAACAAGTGGCTATTTGGACATAAATGATGGAACATTATGTAACAAATCAGTCATTTATTGTCGAACTGGGATTCCTGGGAGTGCCTTCGGATGAAGATCATCAAAGGTAAGTGAATATTTATGGTGTTGTTTCTAACTTTGTTGATTCCAAACTGGCGGATATTCCTCTGGCTGTTTTGGGTTCTGAGCGCCGTTCTCAGATTATGCTTTCTCTGTAAAGTTTTTGTTGAAATCTGACACAGCGGTTGCATTAAGGAGAAGTCTTTCCATAATTCTGTGAATAACACTAGTATCTTTTATCAATGTTTTTTATGAGTATTTCTGCAAAATCACCTCGGATGTTTAGGAATCAAAACATTACTGCATGTAAGGCGCCAATGTAAACTGAGATTTTTAAATATGCACATTATCGAACAAAACATCCATGTATTGTCTAACATGATGTCCTATGAGTGTCATCTGATGAAGATCATCAAAGGCTAGTGATTAATGTTATCAATATTTATTTTTGTGACTCCTATCTTTGGCTGGAAAAATGGCTGTGTTTTTTCAACTTGGCTATGACCTAACATAATCATATGTTGTGATTTAGCTGTAAAGCATTTTTGAAATCGGACGGGTAGATTAACAAGATGTTTATCTTTCATTTGCTGTATTAAACTTGTTAATGTGTGAAAGCTACATATATCTCAAAAATATTTTTGAATTTTGCGCGTTGCCTTTTCAGCGGAATGTGGTCGAGGTAGAAAGGTTAATTATTTTCTTACTAGCTGATTAAATGGGAACAGAGGATAAACATATACACTTTGCATCTGTTATTGACTAGAGCCTAAATATGTTGAAAACAGATCCCTCGTGGAAGGACAACAACATGGTTGCTTGTTAAAGAAGAGATAGAGAGAGCGAGGGACAGGGACACTTAACTTCTCTAGGATAGGGGGCAGCATTTGGAATTTTGGATGAAAAGCATGCCCAAATTCAACTGCCTGCTACTCATCCCCAGATGATAAGATGTGCATATTAGTAGTAGATTTGGATAGAAAACACTCTGAAGTTTCTAAAACTGGTTGAATCATGTCTGTGAGTATAACAGAAATTATGTAGCCCGAGGACAAACCATTCAGATGTTTTGTTTTTTGAGGTCACCCTCTTTTCAATGAGGTTTCATTGGGAATCCAGATTTCTAAGGGACTTGCTTGCAGTTCCTACCGCTTCCACTGGATGTCACCATTCTTTAGAAATTGGTTGAGGTTATTCCTTTTGTGTAATGAAGAGGTACGGCCATCTTGAACGAGGGTCACTTCATGTGTACTGTTTGATAGAGGCGCATGACCAGAAAGCTAGCTACAATTTGCTTTCTTCCTGTATTGAACACAGATCATCTCGTCATCCCGTCAATTTTATTGATTATTTACTTTAAAAAATACCTAAAGTTGTATTACAAAAGTAGTTTGAAATGTTTTGGCAAAGTTTACAGGTAACTTTTGAGATATTTTCTCGTCACGTTGCGCAAGTTGGAACCGGCGTTTTTATGGATCAAACGCTCCAAATAAATGGACATTTTGGATATATATGGACGGAATTAATCGAACAAAATTGCCATTTGGATGTTTATGGGATATATTGGAGTGCCAACAAAAGAAGCTCTTCAAAGGTAAGAAACTATTTATATTTTTATTTCTGCGTTTTGTGTCGCGCCTGCAGTGTTGAAATGTTTTCTCTTCCTCAGATAATAGCATCGTTTGCTTTCGCCAAAAAGCCTTTTTGAAATCTGACATGTTGGCTGGATTCACAACACGTGCAGCTTTAATTTGGTATCTTACATCTGTGATTTCATGAAAGTATTTAATAGTATTTTATTTTAATTTGGCGCTATGCATTTTCTATGGCTTTTGGCCAAGTGGGACGCCAGCATCCCACATATCCTAGAGAGGATACGCTACCGTCCCACATATCCCAGAGAGGTTTCATTGGTATATTCAGAAACTGTAACAATATACTCTGCAGACTTATCGCCGCAGGCTTTGAATAAGAAATCATTAATGTATTTATTTGAAATGCCTGGTTTAGCCGGTGGTCTCTCGGAGAACAGAGCAGCCTTGAAAAGGGAGTTGGGCCTTTTGTGAGGCACGATTGTGAGGCTCTGATTGACCGGACAAGTCTTCAACTGTTGTCTATTATCCTGTGACGTGTCGTGTAGTCCAGAAAGAACTACTTTCCTTCCATTCACTCTTGAAGTTGCTTCTTTGAAGATAGGCTATCCAGCCGTATCAATGGTTCCCCAATGGGGTGATGAGAGCAGAGTAATATGATGGTCCTACTTAAATTCACTTTTGAAGATACTTTACTTAGGACAGCTAATCAGCCATACCAGTGAATGTCCGGGAGGTGAGTTTATCGTCTCTATCTCGTGTTGAGATTCAAAGTTCAAACCACTTTAAACGAGCAGCTGCAGATTCACATCCTTTTCATACAGTTTGCTCAAAAGGGGCGGTTCCAGCAGGCTGACACGCTCTCTGACCTCACTCAGGGGCGTGACTTGTCACTGTGCAAAGTCTATGGAAAACAATTATCTCTTATAGCTTCTCAAATCACATCTCTCTCTTAACAAAAACACTTTTATAATTTTTCATATTTCATGCCCAAAGCATAGGTCGCAGTTGTAAATGAGAACTTGTTCTCTACTGGCCTACCTGGTTAAATAAAGGTGTTCTCTACTGGCCTACCTGATTAAATAAAGGTGTTTTCTACTGGCCTACCTGGTTAAATAAAGGTGTTCTCTACTGGCCTACCTGGTTAAATAAAGGTGAAAAATATATATTTTTTATATAAAGAACAGTATGGAAACTTCATCCATGTAGTGACTTTCCAAGTTAGAGTATTTATTTTCTAACATTGTAACGATTCTCATC